>NW_026555495.1:0-65926 GCF_029017545.1 Prosopis cineraria
CCCTTTTTTTCTCCTTTCTTCTTCCTCTCACTCTCTCATGCCCTTTATTCTTTCTTTATTTCTTTTCTTTTCTCTTTGTTCCATTTCATTTCTGAGTCCAGTTTGCTCTTTAAAATGCTGATCTAACACTTTGGGAAAAATTACAAGAAAGGGCCTACTAATATTTTTATTATAGCACAAAAGCTCGGGTCAACTTTGGTAATTTTTCCTGTAGTTAAAAAATCAAATAAAACCAAACTTTTGCTAAGAAAAAATTTAAACTCTGGACCTCTATCAAATTATTATTTAATTTTCATTTAATTATAGATATTTTAATTTATTTTTAAAATAAATTTGAGTCTTGAAATTTTCAAGATGTTACATGTATGATGTAGTGTGGTTGGAATAATGACACCCCGATTTGTATGCGATAGGGGGAAACCATAGTCTAAAGTAGGATAGGACACCTCTGGCTGGTACTCCTACCAATGAAGGTAAGCTCGGATCATTGTGGAATGTGCACTTAGTCCAAGAGCATATGGTTTCAGCTGGGGTAATATGGAGGCTCAATTGGTAAAATGATCATGCTAGTGGTAATAATTTATACTGATGAAAACGAGTATGTTGTGATATGCTAAAAGTATATTTTAGAGTTTTATAGTTTTACTTTCTTATGGTTGTGCATGTTTATTAATAGTAGTGAATTATTCTGTTACTGAGGTCTTTATCTCATCCCATAGTTATATTTTACAGGTGAGGGTTCGATAGGGGCAAGGGGAAGGAAAGGGAAATTGAAGAGTAAAGAACGTTGTAGTATAGCTCTTCCCCTTTCTCTTTTGGGTTTGTAACAAATATTGTTATTATATAATGCCAACTTAAGAATATGACATTATTTTGGTTTCACTTGTATGAATTTGTCATAAGTATACATATCTTAGTCTAAGGTTAATGTTGTGGATTGTGTGTGTGCTTGGCCAAATTTACAATTACAAGTGGAGAATTTAAAGAGATATATGTGCAAAATGACCAATTGACATGCGTGTTAGAATTTATCCACCCCTTTATGTTGTTGTGAAATGGGGGTTTGATAGTCATTTTGAGTGTAATTGCCTATTTTGTGATATAAATCAACTATCATTTGTGTGGGTCTATTTGAGGTGGTCAATGTGCCTTTGGGTCTAATGGCATTAGGTATTGTAGGTTGGACACCCTTGTGCATGTTTTGAGGTGAAAACAAATCATTTTGGATTCAGCTGTCCATCTTTTAAATGGATGATTTTTTGAGTGTGAAACTAATGCCATTAGCTAAAGGGCTCAAAGAGCTTCATGTGGATACTTGAATCGTTCAAATCAGACTTCAGATGGCAAAACATTGCGCTTTGAAAGTTTAGGAGGCTATCATGATAGCAACTGCTGTCATGACAGTAGGTGTGCACTGTGGCATGTGATAGTTAAGCCGTGGTGTAAGAGGCCTTCAAGGGACTTGTCCCTTTGTGCCGTCAGCCATAATGGATGGGCCAAAATTTTTAAAAAGTAGCTTGTTTTAGCCTAATTTGATGTGGTTTGATTTCTATACTTTCATACTTGTTCTTAATTGATTTTTAACAATGGTTTGAGCTCAAACAACAATAATTAAAAAGGGTTTTCTTAGGATCCCATTGTTTTAAACTAATTTTCTTTTAAACCCTTCGGCTATGGTAACTTCTAATTAGGATTTTATCTAATCCTTGTTATCATAATGGCATGTATGAGTATTGTCCTGGTAATGTCAAGGTGGACATCACAATTTACACGTGAGAGCTTGAAGGAACCACGCCTGTTTTGTCACATAGAATGATTTGCATCTTTTCAACTTACAAAACACATGTAAATCACCGTAGTGTTCAAGATTGAATTATCATATATGCTTGATTGGAACCTACCTAGCTCCATTTCATGCATGAATCACTTGGTTGGACATAAGAAATGTCACCATCAGCTACATTCACTGTTCTAATAGTCTACAGGCCACAAACTATATACATGATACAATTCAAGTCTAGAACAAGAATTTGATCACTGAGTGAACTATACATTTGAACATTTTGAAAATTATTCAATTTGTCCATTAAAAGGTCTTGCATTCATTTATTTATCATTCTTGATATACTTTGTGAAAAACTCTCATTAATTCTTAAGCATTCATTGTACTTAATCTACTCTTTCTAGATTTTATATTTGAGAGAATTTTTCTTTGAAACCAAATTGAAATCTTGAAAAGAGATTTTTCAAATAAATTGTAAAACTTGCTAGTTGTAGCAAGGTGGTTAATTGAAACAAGACTAGTCAAGTCTTATGAGTTGTACTGAGGTTGCAAGCACCCACTTAAGCTTGTGATTATATTTGAAAATCTCAAGGGTGATCTTGAAGACTGGATGTAAGCCAAATTTAGGCTAAAACCAAGATAAATCTTTAGTATCTAGTCTTTTACTTCTTGCATCTCTCTTCCACTCTACATACTTTTCCAAAAAAATCAAATGCCACCCAATTCACCCCCTCTTAGGTGCCAAACTTATCTAACAATATGGTAAGATTATAGGTTTTCTTTAAAACAAATTAATCTTAAATTTAGGAATTGAGACAACCATAAATGGACATAGCCTTACTCCAATTTTATTCAACACATTGATTACTTGGAGTTTAACTTTAACCCTACACATATGCCGTGTTGTCTCTTTGTCTCTTTGATTATTCAAAATTATTCATATCCTAAAAAATTTGGTAAGGGAATTGTATTTAGTATAGCATGTTCTCAAACTCTTTCAGGAAAAAATATTTCTTTATTAATCAAGCTCATTTGAAGCATCTACACTTTGCCTAAGAAGTGATTTAGAGGAACTAATTTATGCTATATTATTATAATTTTTTTTATAGTTCTTCATATATCCTCTCTCCCTTTTTCACTAGAAAAATTCTCACAAGATTAATTGTGGAATTTCAATTTTATTGTACTTTTATAGCTATGATTCAATGGGAATATTTAACTTTTATTAAAATTTTACTCATGCTTGATTGGAATCTATAGTTGTGTTTATTTGAGTCAATTTTCATATCATTACTTTCTAAACCCTTACTAAATGGTACTTATGCCTTTGAAGGTTTTATTTTAGAATTATCACTCAAAGGATCACATTTTAGAATAAATATTTTGTTTTTGGTAAATACCTTTTAGAGAAACATTCTCCAACATTTCAATGCTTTTGATGGACTCATAACTCACATTTATGCATATGATAAATAATTTAAATTATTATAATTATTTTAGGATTTTAAAATACATAAAAATCACTTAAATAAGCATTGAAAGCCTTTTAAATTGATCCAAATATGCCTAAATATAGGCAAATTAAGTATTAAAATGTAGATCCTGAATTTAGAAATTTTTAGGAACAAACTCATCCCAATCAGATGCTTTATGTGCCCACACTGTAACATTTGCCTTGACATTACCAAACACACAGAACATCAGACATGAAACACCATTATGATACCAAGATATTTAAATCCCTTAAAAGTGGCTATCATAACTCAAGGGTTAAAAGGAGATTTAAGAAGTTGGGATCCCAATAAAACCCTTTTTAAAAGTTGTTTGAGCTCAAACTATAATTTAAAACAAATAAAACAAGATAATGAAAGCATGGGAATCATTAACACCACTTAAAACAATATTAATTTAGTTTGGAAAATTTTTTTCCAGAAAAATATCTCTCACTGTTTGCCGTTACAGATGGCAAAGAGAGTTAAGGCTCTCGCTGGTCATTACACCACGGCACAACTATCCTACGCCGTAAAGAACACCTGCTATCATGCTAGTAAACTATTGTCATGACCACTCCAAGCCAACTTTCGAAGAGTGCCAAATTGTCATCTGACGTCCAATTTGAGCAATTCAAGTGTCTACACATAGCTCTTAGAGACATCTAGCTATTAGCATTAGTCTCACACCCAAGCACTAAGCTAAATGAAATTTGGATACCCAAACCAACATGGCACATTTTCTTTCCAAAACAACCCCAAGGTGCCCAAACTCACATACCAATTGCTAATAATTGTGGAACTACTTGAACTAATTCAAATGGACCACAAAACAACTTGTTAATGCATTCAAACCATAACATAAACTCTCAAACAAGTTTTAGCCACCAAAACCCTATATATAACATAATTCCATAGAGGCAACAAACAAACCATAATTTTTCAAATGGCCAACAAACATATGGTCAACACAAAAATAATACTTGTACTAGTATCTTGACTTCTTACAGCCATTACAACACAAATACGACATCTCAAGCTGAAATACCCCACAGCACAACATAATCATGTAAAGGCTCATAAAATGACATATGATTTCCTAAGTTGGCATATGCATACATAATTCATTACAAAACTAGGTTAAGGAGGAGGGAATATACAAATGTTAGCTAATCCCCTTAATGCTTGGTTGTACCTTGACTAGTATGTTACTCTACCCTTAAAATTAACTAAAGCTAACCTAAATGTAGTACTTATGATGGACCCCATAACATGGATGATATGGCGTTAATGACAATGAAGCTTGAGGATGGTAATCATAAGTATAGTGGTATGAAAGGAGCTTAAGGCAAGGAGCAAGGATCCCACTACTTCCAATCCAATGTGTCTAAAGACCCTTTACAATATATTAGAGGTCTAATAATAAGAGCCCGAACTAAAGCCATGAAGTAAGTCTTGTTTAGTCTTGTGCAAGAAGTTCAAGAGCTTGGAGAGCATTGAGGCACTCCTCTCAAGCCTAACGGAGAGTATCTATATGTGTATAATGTGCTTAAGATCTAAATCCATAAAGAGTCAAGCCTAAGAGATGCAAACCTTTGCCCAATGCAAGGAAGACTGCAAGTTTAGCCTTTTGCAAGCAAGGAGGCATGAAACCCTAGTGAAGAAGTTAAGGGTAGTGTGACTTTAAATCCTTTATGATCCCTTGATTGTCTCCTAAATTGTTTTTTATTTTAATTGTCCTTTAATTTAACTCCCTTTTTTAAGGAGCAAGATTAGTTTTAGTTTCCTATTTTGAGTCCAGTCAAAGATTAGGATTAATTATATTATTAATTTTTAAGTTTTGTAATCCCATAATTTTAAGATCACATCTCCTAAATTATGGGGCTAAATATTTTCTCATTATTTTATATTACTTCTCCTTTTAGTATTAGGAAATTATGGTTTTAATTTTAGGAAATAGTCTTCTCTATGAGCCTATATAAATTAGGCATGCTCCCTTTTGTAAAGGGAAGAGAAGTTGAATGAAATTATTCATTTTAGAGTTTATAACTCTTGTGAGCCTTTAGTGCTTTGTAGTGGCATCCCGTGTGAGAAACAGATGTCATCAAGAGCGTGATCAACTCTTGTGGTACCTTTAAAAGTTGAGGTTCCTAAAGGTAGGTACTCTAGAGGATCTTATATTTGATCATTATTCCATTGTTTATTTTCTTTCTTTCTTTATTTTTTGTCATAAATTTTCCCCTTTCTTTTTGTTCTTGTGTTTCTGTTGTGTTTCAGGGTTTTGTCCTAAACTAGCATGATTCTGCTTTTGCATCCCCTATCAACTTAGGTCAACCCTAGGTCTTCTCTCAAGGAGGAGGTTAAACTTAGTGAATAGATTAACCATTGATTAAAGTTTGTTAACTAATTACCTAGTGAAATTAAGGTGCAAACTAAAACCTAAATGAGATTGGTGGACTTTTCTAAAGTAGGAACCCTAGGGTGTTGTTATGGAAGAATCTTAGCCTCTAATTAATGGCAGCTCACTCAACTTTTCTTCCTTGGTTGAAAAAGTGGTTACTTAAGACAACTTTCTCTAGTAACCTAGCTTTACTAATTCAATTCCCTAAGTGCTCATTACAAGCCCTTAAGTTGTCTCACTAGCTTAGCTTAAAAATTAACCAAGTGTTTAATTAAATTTCACTCCCTAAACAGCCATGGTTTATAGGTAACTCAAGCATAAAATTATGCAACTCAAGCATTTAATCGAATATTTACTAAACATAATAAGGGTAAAGGTGCATTTTTGTCCCTAAAGTATTTTTTGAGGAGCACCCAACAACTTAACATTTTTATTGGAACAATTTTGCCCTTAATATTATTTAAACAGAGCATTTTTTCCCTTTTTCATGAAATTTTTTAACAATCAATGTTTAAGATCAATGTTGGAATTTGATAGAAAGGGAAAAAATGCTCCGTTTTGATAAGATTAAGGGAAAAAATTGCTAATTTTAGGGTACTAGGTGCTTCTCGAAGAATATTTTAGGGACAAAAATGCACCTTTACCCACATAACAAATGCAAGGTTTATGTAAGATTAAAAATACTTGAAAAATCACATGGACATAATATTCATCCAAATGGCCAAAATTTAAAAAGATAAAGGGGATGACAATTAATTCAACAATCATGTTTCAATATAAATAATTACAACCAACCATGAAACTAAAGTCAAATTGAGCTATAATCAACCATATTCATAGTATTCTAATGAAATTGAAATAAGATGAAGAATTAGTTGAGCTTAGCCAAGTGAAGACTTCAAAACTCCTCTTCTATTAACTCTTCCCTATGATTTTATGGAGAATTTAGCTAGAAAACATCAAGAACTCCTTGCTCCTCCAAGAACACCAAGAGGTCAAGACATACTCCACAAATCCTGATGAATTGAGCTTTAAATATCCTTCTAGATGATAGGAGTTTGGTCAGCCATGAGAGGAGAAGAGAATGGTGAAGAATTGAGTAGATTTGATGGTAAAAAGTAGGAGAAAAGGTAGCTGGACATGGCTTTGGTGTAGAGAGAAGGAGAAAATGAATAACACTATGAACTAGAGAGAAAAAATGGAAGAGATGAGTAAATGACTTGTCAATTTGAAAATAGAGTTGAATGGCATGATTAATTTGTCTCCTATTAGCTGAAGCTCGATTAAAAAAATAAGAAAAGAAAATATAAAAGGAATATTGGAGCCTTGTCATACTTGCAAGGTTTCCAATATATGTCCAATTAATCTCATATGTCATCTACATTTTTAGCTAATCTAATCCACCAATGCAGCATAAAACATGCCTCTTGCTTTAGCTTTGACCTTAAGGAGTTTTGACTTTAATTGCCTAATTGATGCACAAGTCATATGCTACTTATATCACATAAATCACATAATTCAATTAAATAACGTGTGACATTATAAAATCTAATTAAGGTCTAGAATTAAATTCATAATTGGAAGGGAGAATTTTTTTAAATAACTAAGTTTCAGGCTGTATAAAATTATATAAAAGTTTTCACATAAAGGCATACCAAAAACTAGGTTAAACTAGGACATTTAAGAAAGTATTGACTTTTTATTTAATTACTCCCAAATTAAAATGAATTTTAAAAATATAATTTGACCTTTCATCTTCTAGACATAAAATGCATTTTGTTAATTTTTCTTGTATGTTTTCTCAAAAGTTCATTTTTTGGACCAAAATACCCCTAAATACTAAACCTAGATGCTTAAGCAAATTTACAAATCTAATACAATGTGTATGCAGTTTTGCCAATAAAACCTTAATAAATGATCCTAATTGATATAAAAAGTATGTAACAACTATGTTCTATCACACCTTCCTTTCCCTTGCCCCTATCGGAGTCTTCACCTGTAAAATGTAACCACAAAGTGAGTCAAAGGCTCGGTAACCAAATAGTCTAATCAAACTATTTGAGTGAGAGAATAGACAGTGTGTATGTGAAGTAGCATTAAAAAACATACAATAAGTCATATATCCGCAAATATGGTTATAACATGATATGCATGATTAACACACTACCTTATACCCTCCTTATATATTCCAACTGATTTGTGGGTTGATAAATCAGTAGGACCAAGTTCATGTGACTGAACTAGCTCAAACTCACCATTAGTAGGAGGCAGCCCCGACCAACAGTGCCTTCACCCACTATGGACCACAGATTCTCCCTGTTTATGAATACTAAGGGTGTTAATGCCCAATCTACCTCACATAGGATTGGAATTTTGAAACAATATAATACTAAGCAATGAGGCCTCCATAGTGCCAGTGTGCCATATAGATTTTTCAACAATGTCCCCAACAGCACACTAAGATGAACTCCCACCCTTTCACAATAATCACGCCAAACATATGCTCAATGATCTAACACATAGCCATAACATATAATGTTCACTAAAATGTTAATTTCTACTCAAACATAGTTTCACAAATAATTACACTTAAAAAATAGCATTTTGCCTTCGAAAACCACAACACTAAAAACATAACTTTTCATTCTACTTCACATAGTTTCAAAATCATAATCATTTCATATTAATACTATAATAATACAAAACAAGAGCTTAGGTTTAAAAATAATCACACAACTATCCAAAGCAAATAGAAAGTTTAGACAATCTGATTACCTCAAACCTTTTGTCAGTAAAGGGTTACCATGGTCAAACAACAGCTCCACAAGTGTCCACTACTACCACAGTGCTTGATCAATGGTTAATCTATAAGATTAAACCCTTGATTATCAATCCACATAATAATTTTCCTATTTTAAAACAATTTTGGGGGATAGGGACGCGGAAGCAGAATCGTGCTAGTTTAGGGACAGAACCCTGAAACAATAAAAAAACACAAGAACAAAAAGAAAAGGATGAAATTTATGACGGAAATAGAGAAAGGTATGAAGTAAACAATAGGATAATGATCAAGGAGAAGATCCTCTAGAGCACCTGCCTCTAGGAACCTCAACCTTCGAAGACACCACAAGAGTTGATCACGCTCTTGATCACGTCTGTTTCTCACACGGGATACCACCACAAAGCACTAAGGCTCACAAGAGTTATAAACTCTAAAATGAATAATTTCATTCAACTTCTGTGTTGTTTACAATAGGGAGCATGCCTAATTTATATAGGCTCATAGAAAAAATATTTCCTAAAATTAAAACCCTAATTTCCTAATACTAAAAGGAGAAATAATATAAAATAATGATAAAATATTCAGCCACATAATTTAGGAGATATGATCCTAAAATTATGGGATTACAAAATTTAGAAATTAATACTATAATTAATTCTAACCTTTGACTAGACTCAAAATAGAAAATCAAATCAAAGGACCATTAAAATAGGAAATAATTTAGGAGACAATCAAGGGATCATAAAGGATTTAAAATCACACCACCCTTGACTTCTTTACTAGGGTTTCATGCCTCCTGCTTGCAAGAGGCTCAACTTGTAGTCTTCATTGCATTAGGCTAGGGCATCTCTGCGTATCTTGGGCTTGACTCTTCATAAGTTTAGATCCTAAATACATTATACACGTATAGATGCTCTCCTTTGGGCTTGAGAGGAGTGCCCCAATGCTCTCCAAGCTCTTGAACTTCTTGCATAAGACTAAACAAGGCTTGCTTCATGGCTTTAGTTCGGGCTCTTGTCATTGGACCTCCAATATGTTGTAATGGGTCTTTAGGTATGTTGGATTGGAAGTATTGGTTTCTTCTATGTCACCATGCTCATGATTACCGTCCTCAAGCTTCGTTGCCATTAATGCTATGTCACCCGTGCCATGGGGTCCATCATTCCCTCCCAGTTGGAAAGGATTCGTCCTCGAATCTGCAGAATCATATAAAGATAATCAGAAACATTAAATGTGCACACTAACATTGCCATAAGAGCTAGGCAAATCAATCTTGTAAGCATTATCATTAATTCTTTCCAAAACTTGAAAAGGTCCATCTCCTCAAGCTTGAAGTTTGGACTTCCTTTGATTAGGAAATCTCTCTTTCCTTAAATGTAACCAAACCCAATCTCCAGACTCAAAGATCACACGTCTCCTGCCTTTATTAGCTTTCTTGGCATATTGCTCATTCTTTCGCTCTATGTTTGCTTTAACCTTAGCATGTAAGTCCTGCAACAAACTTAGCTTTTTTCTTACCATCAGTGTTAGCATGCTCAGAGAAAGGCAAAGGTAAAATATCAATAGGAGATAATGGATTGAAACCATAAACAATTTCAAATAGAGAATAAGAAGTAGAAGAATGAACAGCCCTGTTGTAAGCAAATTCAATATGAGGTAAACAATTCACCCAATTCTTCAAATTCTTCTGAATTATTGCTCTTAATAATGTAGTCATAGTTCTGTTAACTACCTCAGTTTGACCATCAGTTTGTGGATGGGCGAGTAGTAGTGGAAAAAAGTAACTTAGTCCCTAATTTATGCCATAGGTACGCCAGAAATGACTAAGAAACTTCACATCTCTGTCACTCACAATAGTCTTAGGTAAACCATGCAAACGAACAATCTCTTTAAAGAATAAGTCAGCAATGTTAACAGCATCATTAGTCTTAGCACAAGCAATAAAGTGTGCCATCTTAGAGAACCTATCAACAACAATAATATGGAATCTTTGCCTGCAGAAGATTTAGGCAATCCAATTACAAAATCCATAGAGATATGTTCCCAAGGGTGAGAGGGGACGGGTAAAGGAGAGTAAAGTCCATGAGGTTGGATCTTAGATTTTGCCTGTCTACATTTAATGCATTTATCACAAACAGATATGACATCTTTCCGCATGTGAGGCCAAAAGAAATGATCAGACAAAATTGCCAAAGTTTTATCTACACCAAAGTGTCCCATCAAACTACCACTATGTGCTTCCTTAGTAAGCAACTCACGCATAGAACAAATAGGAATGCATAATTTATTTTTCGTAAAAAGAAATCCATCAAATTTAAAGAAATCACCAGATCCATGATTTTCACAAGATTTCCAAATATTTTCAAAATCAGGATCAGTTTTATAAAGATCTTTTAGAATCTCAAAACCAAGTAATTGAGCATGCAAATAGGAAAGTAATGTATACCTTCGAGATAAGGCATCAGCAACGATATTTTCTTTACCTTGCTTATGCTTAATCACATAAGGAAAGGTTTCAATAAATTCCATCCAGCGAGCATGTCTCTTGTTTAACTTACCTTGAGACTTGAGAAACTTTAAACTTTCATGATCAGAATGAATGATGAATTCCTTAGGCCACAAATAATGTTGCCATGTTTCTAAGGCCCTCTTTAGAGCATAAAGCTCTTTGTCATAGGTGGAATAATTTAAAGCTGCGCCGTGAAGCTTTTCACTAAAGTAAGCTATGGGCTTAGAATCTTGCATTAAAACAGCACCTATACCAATACCAGAAGCATCACATTGAATTTCAAATGCTTTAGAGAAATTAGGCAAAACAAGTAAAGGGGCATTAGTCAATTTATCCTTTAGGGTTTGGAAGGCCCTTTCTTGTGTTTTACCCCATTTAAAGGTCGCATTCTTCTTAACAAATTCATTAAGAGGGGCAGCAATGCTAGAGAAATCCCTAACAAATCTCCTATAGAAGCTTGCTAAGCTATGGAAGCTTCTCACTTCACTTGCATTCTTAAGGGTTGGCCATTCACAAATAGCCTTAACTTTCTCCTCATCTATACGAATTCCCTGTGATCCAACAACAAATCCTAAAAAGATAACAGAGTCCATGCAAAAGAAACACTTTTGAAAATTAGCATATAACTTATATTCCCTCAAGATGTCAAACACATTTTTAAGATGATTCATATGATCAGTCAAAGATTTACTATAAATCAAAATATCATCAAAGTAAACCACAATAAACTTGCCTATAAACTTTTTAAAACATGATTCATTAATGCCATAAAAGTGCTAGGAGCATTAGTCAAACCAAAAGGCATAACTAACCATTCGTATAATCCAAATTTAGTTTTAAAGGCAGTTTTCCATTCATCACCCTCTTTCATACGAATTTGATGATAACCACTTCTAAGATCAATTTTAGAAAAGATAGAAGTACCATGTAATTCATCAAGCATATCATCAAGTCTAGGGATAGGGTAACGATACTTTACAGTGATTTTGTTGATTGCTCTACAATCAACACACATCCTCCAAGATCCGTCTTTTTTTGGCACCAAGATAACAGGGACAGCACAAGGGCTAAGGCTCTCACGCACAAAGCCTTTCATCATCAATTCCTCTACTTGGCGCTGGATCTCCTTAGTCTCTTCAGGGTTAGCCCTATAAGCAGGCTTGTTTGGAATAGCAGCTCCAGGCAAGAAATCTATCCTATGCTCAATTCCTCTTAAGGGAGGAAGTCCATCAGGAATTTCATCAGGGAATAGATCTCTATAATCCTACAACAAAGAGACAACACTAGAAGGCAAAGTGGGGTCAAAAGTGTTAGTAGAAAAATAAATATTCTTGAGAATTACAATAAGGGCTTGCTCACTCATCAAAGCCTCTTGAATCTTACTTTTCCACACAATAATATTTTTTTTCACTATTTTCCTTCACTCCCACCATTCTATTTTTTTCTTTTCTCACCTTCTCACCACTCTTTTTCCTCTCTTTTGATTGATTTTCAAGTAAAGTAATACTCTCTTTCTTTCTCTCTCACTCATGCCACAATCAAGGAGATCTCTCCTTTGCTTGTAATCTTGAGTAATCTTTAGTTGATCTTCATAGGCTTGGATGGGCCTAAGAGGATTTAATACAACAGTCTTGCCTTTAAAAGGCACCTTGTAACAATTTCTAAAACCATCATGAGTAGCCTTACTATCAAACTGCCAAGGCCTACCTAATAACAAGTGTCCAGCAAGCATAGGGGCTACATCACATAATACATCACAAGTATAAACTCCAACAGAGAAAGTAATCAACACTTGCTTAGAAACCTAATTTCAGCAGAATCATTCAACCATTGCAATTTGTAGGGCTTAAGGTGTGGAATTAAAGGTAAAGATAATTTATCTACAATTAAAGTGTTAGCGACGTTAGTGCAACTACCACCATCAATTACCATGCTACACACTTTCTCTTTGATGAAGCATCTAATGTGAAAAATATGCTCGCGTTGCTCATGTTCATCATCCTCCTTTAGTTGAATATTGAGAGCTCTTCTTGCCACCAAGATAGAGTCAACTACACCATTGCATTCAAGCTCATCATTTGATTCATGGGAGGTAGAATCATCATCAACATTATCAGCATCATCTTTATCACTTTCATGCACACTATCATAGCCACCATCATCTCTCAAGATCATAACCCTTTTATTGCTACAATCTCTCGCCATGTGGCCCACACCATGACATTTGAAACACTTAATAGGAGAAGTGTTAGATGAATAAGAAGAAGGTTCAGGGTTAGAAGTTTTACCCTCAAACTTGATCTTTATTTCTTCCTTGGCCTGGGATGTATCTTTGGCTTTGGAATCCTTCCATTTGGAAGTTGTCTTGGAGTCTTTACAAGAGGACTTGGAACGTTTGTTCTTATTTCTCTGCTCCAACTTTATAGCCTTGTGTATGAGCTCTTCCTTGTCCACAAAAGTGTACAAGTCAAGCTTATCTCTCAACTCTGGCCTCAAGCCATCCATAATTCTTGACATTGCTTCACGTTCATTTTCTTGAATGTTTGCACGAAACTTCAAGATATTCAACTCGTGCACATACTCCTCCACTGTCATAGATCCTTGAGAAAACATTCTCAATTTTCTATTCAACTCTGTATAGTAGTAGTTGGGGACATAAGCCTTTCTCAAGTACCTTTTAAGCTTCTCCCACGTTTTAATGGGCTTTTTCCCAAGTTGGCTTCTTTTGTACTGTAAATCTTGCCACCAATAAACAGCATAGTCAGTGAAATTCAAAGAAGCAGTTTTTACCTTCCTTGACTCAGACAAATCAAGAGTCATGAAGATTTGGTCCATCTTCATTTCCCAATCAAGGTATTTTTCTGGATTGTTGCTACCCTTGAATGAAGGATACTTTACTTTTTGGTCTGGTAAGTCAACACCACGCTTTGAGGATTTCTTTCCCTTAGGAGAAGGGGGTTCTTCATACTCCTCATCATCGCTGGGGATCTTATGCTTCTTTCCTTTAGAAGAGGAAGTCTCCGGCTCATCTTTATCCTCTTTATGGAACCTATGATCAAGTTCCAAGCGAAACTGCTGCAACTGTGTTTTGATAAGTTCTAAAACAGAGTTCATATGAATACTAGGGGATTCATCCTTGTTACTCATGTTCACAGAAGCACTAGAAACCATATAAGATAAAAATAGGTCCTCACACACACAAACTCACATGTTTACTCTCAAGATAAAATCACTCATGTTTCACAAAAAAAAAGTAATGGCTTTTTTTTAATGATGAAAAACACACTTGCCTTTTACCACTCACTAAGCTTGTGGATAGAATCCAATAGTGAAACCAACACAAATCAAGAAACTAAGGAACAATCAAGTAATATCTTCTAAATTAAGGAAACTAGAAAACAAGCACAAGGTGAAAAGAGGATTTTTTTTTTTTGCAATTTTGAAACAAATAGGAAAGCAAAATTTTCAAATAAAATTAAGCTTGTTAAAGGAAAAACCACACGTGACAACAAAAATAAGAAAGAAAGAAATAAAAGTCAAAGAGTCAAATACTCAAAGACAAAAATAAAAAAACTAAATAAAATAAGAGAGTAGCACAAACAGCAAATAAGAGAGTAGAGAATTCGAAAAGTGCTACCAAAAATTAAAAATAAGAAAGTGATCAACGTATAAGACTTTCTTATACCTAAGTTGACTTTTCTCTTTAGGCAACCTCTTGGTGATTTGGAGTTCAAGAATAGCCTTTTTCTACAGTCATAACTCACAGCAATATATTTTTTTATAATTTTTTTTGAATTTTCGGATTTTTTTTTCTCTTTTTTTTATCAACACACTAACACTTTTTTTTGCCTTTTTTTGCACGAATTTCTAGGTCTTTTTTTTGAGAAGGCTAATAAAATGAAAACTCACATAAGATAAAAGTCACAAAGATGAAGAAGAGAAAAACCAAAAGATAGAAGTAGATGGGGTAGATAAGAGATGATCACAAAAAGAAATAACTCAAGATAAAAAAGAAGAAGGAAGGACAAGAATTTAAACCAAAACTAGCAACCAAAGCTCTGATGCCAATCTGATAGGGACGCGGAAGCAGAATCGTGCTAGTTTAGGGACAGAACCCTGAAACAACAAAAAAAACACAAGAACAAAAAGAAAGGGATGAAATTTATGACAAAAATAGAGAAAGGTATGAAGTAAACAATAGGATAATGATCAAGGAGAAGATCCTCTAGAGCACCTGCCTCTAGGAACCTCAACCTTCGAAGACACCACAAGAGTTGATCACGCTCTTGATCACGTCTGTTTCTCACACGGGATACCACCACAAAGCACTAAGGCTCACAAGAGTTATAAACTCTAAATGAATAATTTCATTCAACTTCTGTGTTGTTTACAATAGGGAGCATGCCTAATTTATATAGGCTCATAGAAAAAATATTTCCTAAAATTAAAACCCTAATTTCCTAATACTAAAAGGAGAAATAATATAAAATAATGATAAAATATTCAGCCACATAATTTAGGAGATATGATCCTAAAATTATGGGATTACAAAATTTTGAAATTAATACTATAATTAATTCTAACCTTTGACTAGACTCAAAATAGAAAATCAAATCAAAGGACCATTAAAATAGGAAATAATTTAGGAGACAATCAAGGGATCATAAAGGATTTAAAATCACGCCACCCTTGACTTCTTTACTAGGGTTTCATGCCTCCTTGCTTGCAAGAGGCTCAACTTGTAGTCTTCATTGCATTGGGCTAAGGTCTGCATCTCTTGGGCTTGACTCTTCATAAGTTTGGATCCTAAATACATTATACACGTATAGATGCTCTCCTTTGGGCTTGAGAGGAGTGCCCCAATGCTCTCCAAGCTTTTGAACTTCTTGCACAAGACTAAACAAGGCTTGCTTCATGGCTTTAGTTCGGGCTCTTGTCATTGGACCTCCAATATGTTGTAATGGGTCTTTAGGTACGTTGGATTGGAAGTATTGGGTTTCTTCTATGTCACCATGCTCATGATTACCATCCTCAAGCTTCGTTGCCATTAATGCTATGTCACCCGTGCCATGGGGTCCATCACATTATGCCCAAAACCTTAATTTAGCCCCAATAACTCTCCCAACACACTCCATTAATTCTATTTAACACCCAAACACTTAAATAACGCCACTTCATTACCCAGATTACTTTAAATATCCTAGTTAATACTTAAGGTTCACCTAACTCATAGCCAAAAACTCTAAATCATTATATAATCTATAAATCTAGGTTTAGTGGTTTGATTTAATTACCCAAGACTTTATCTGAGCTAATGGGTTCTATTATTACCCAAGAAAAATGAAATCACAGCCCCACATTACTCTAAACCTCAAAAAATTCACATAAAGGGAGAGAGAGAGGTGTAAGAAACTTACCCAAGGATAAATCTTGCCTTAAATGCTTCAAAATTGATCCTACGATTAAGCCCTAGTAGCCACTAGTTGCTACTTGTCATCTCCTCATGTTCTCTCTTTCCCTCTTATGAATTTTAGTCTAATTCGTGAGTCTAATAAGTCCAGATTTTGTATATACATTGTGGTGCATTGGCTCGCCCATAGCAGCGCATGACATAGAGAGCCCCACACATGAATTGAACCTCTCTTCGTACCATGGCCTACTTGAACTCTAATATAGCCCTCTTCTAAGATTGTTTAATGATCCATTAGCTACATTAGTCTCTTAAAAATATCACTTAGTCTTACCACTATACCCTTCTAAACACCAAAAAATGCCATATTTCAAATCCAAGATGTTATACACACGAGCCCCTAAAATGAATCCATATCAAAACATCTGAAAAAAATAAAAAATCTAATAAATCCTACTCTTTTCGATAAAGAGTTCAACTATGAACTAACCTAGGAACATTCAATGACAACATGTTTGATAAACTTAGTTATTGTTTTATTTGGGAAAATTTTTTTGAAAAATTCAAGAACACCTAATTTACACCCCCTTAGATGCTAACTTATCTAACACAACCCAATGACTTTAAGTGGCTAGTTTGTGTCTATAATGGCTATTTTACCTCATGGGCCATAAATATAATACTTCAACCATGTGTTATTGAGTTTGAGTAACCAAAAATCATTAAGTTGTGAGATTTAAATCTTTCTCCTATTATTATATGAAAAACAATGCTCTTAAGCCAATAACTTTAATATATTTATCATTTGAGTGTTAGAACTTAATTGTACTCACTTTACTTTTAGAGAGAGTTTTATTGAGTGAATTATACTTCAATCATTTGTTATAAATAGCAAGAAGGAGGCATCCCTTAGGATTCAAGAAAAAGTGTCCCCTTGAGAAGAAAAACTCAAAGTGATAGTGAGGGGTTGTAGTGGCTCGCAAATAGCCAAATTAAACTTTTGGATTATAGTAGATAAATCTCAAGTTGTTGCTTGGAGATTAGACATAGAGAGAGTTGAACCAAGATAAAAGTTTGCAATCTCTCTATTCCTTATCTCTTTAAATTTCTAGCACATTAGTTTTATATTACATTTTAGTGTTCAAATATGCATTTCAAATTTCCTCACTTCCAAAATAAAGATTTCACTCAAAGTATGTTTTCAATCATTTGTGAAAGTTTTAAACCTAAGATATTTGCACAAGTATAATTGAAAATAGAGATTAAAAGGTAGATTTATATAAACTTCCACTTACACTTTGTAACATCCCAAAAGTTTTTAAGACCCATATTTAATTTAAAATATATATAATTAAATTAAAACTAAGAATAATTTGATAAAGGTCTAGGAAGAGGGATTTATTTGAATTTTGTTAGCAAAAATATTTTTTGGTGTTTTTAATATAATTGGAAGTCATTTATTTGAATTTTGTTAGCAAAAATATGATTAAGTGGATGAATGTGTGTGATAATGGGCTTGGAAATATGTCAGAAGTTAGTGGACCAATTCTATCATTTATTTTAGATTTTATGCATGTAAGAAGGCCCAATTTAAGGGCCCAAAGAAGAAAATTTCAGAGCCCAAGTCAAAGGAATTAAATTTAAAAATAAAATCTGAACAAGTCATGTTTGCTGCAGCAAAAATGCATTTCCTTGTAGCGAAGCACGGTTTTAGTAAAATGCATAATTTTGACTCTCAGCGAATGTTTAGGCCTTAGGCACCCTCATTTTCAACCATTCTTCACCTCCAGTAGCTATAAAACATTTAGGAAGAGGGAAAAGAGACAAAGAAGGGTTGGAAAAGTTTGGGTTTAGTGGAAAATCAAGGGTTTCGCTCTAGATTGCTCTGATTAAGCTTTTCTTCTCCTTCTTCTCTTTACTTTACTAAATATATTATTGATTTTGCTATCATGGAAACCGTGTGTGGCTGATTTTCTCTTAACTTAGGGTAGCTATAAACTGATTCTTAGATTAGAGCATGTTTAAACCATTTATTTGAGCTTAATATTAGTTTTGTTTGCTTAATCTTGTGCTTATTTGTCTACTTAATGCTTGGCTACCATTGAGTGTAAATTTAGGGGTTTAAGTTTTGTCTTGAAAGAGAAAAATCTGAATTTGACCATAAGATTAAGTAATGTGGATTTAGAATTTATTCTAATTTCCCAATAGGATAGGAATATACCTATTAGACCCATATAATTACATTAGAGTGAATTTGTGCCATTTTGCCTCTTAGGTAATTGTATTAGAAATAGAAAATTAATTCAAGAGAGGGGTGTAATTAATCGAAAGATAATTATTCCTATTAATACTCTAGATTAACATATTAATATTAAGTGAATTTATTTAGGTAATTACATCCTCCATGAATTAAAGGAGGGATTAGCCACCCTAGGTTGCCTTGATTGTTTGTGGTTGTTGGAATTTTAATTTTAACATATTTTTTTTAATTTCAATCCTTATTTTGTAAAAAATCAAATCCATATCTTGCTTTGCTCAAAATAAATGAAAATGGAGACTTTATTGTTCAATTACCAATTAACTTGATTCCTCGTAGGATCGACCTTGATTTGCCACTTACTAATTACGAACCATACACTTGCAGTAAAACATATTTATGTGCATCAAGTTTTTTGGCGTCGTTGCCAAGGAATCTAGGCAATTGATGATTAGAAATAGAGGACTTTGAGTAGTTTTAGCTAGAGCATTTATTTTTTCATTTTTTTTGTTTAGTTAAATCCTTGATCTTGTCTTGTTTTTGCAAGACTATTTTGCATGCTACATAGAGCTAGATCAGAAAAGACACTTGTGAAAACAAAGAGTCTCAAAGAAATCTTGGAAGCTATTTTACCTCAAACTCAACCTTCAATTGGTGAAAAAGTTACAAACGAAGAGATGGCTGAGGATCAGAATGACAGGCTGTGTGTCACTGATTTCTTAGGTAGACAAGCTAGAGGATATAAGTCTGGGATTAAAGTTCCTAACTTATAAGCAAACAACTTTGAAATTAAGCAAACCATGCTTAAGATGATTGAGATGAATGGGCAATTTACAAGAAATCAAGATGAGAATCCTAATAAACATTTGGTGAACTTCCTTGACAAATGTGTGACTCATTCAAGCAAAACAAGGTTCCTCAAGATGTCATCCATCTTTGCCTCTTCCCTTACTCTCTATAAGGAAAAGCTAAGGATTGGCTCAACAATTTGGATGAGGGTAATGTCTCATTATGGGAGGAAATGGAAAGTAAGTTCGGATCTAGATTTTTCCCACACAACAAGATGGTCAATTCTAGAGCCAACATTCTCAAGTTTAATCAACAGTTTGGTGAACATTTGTATGAAGCTTGGGAAAGGTTTAAGTAATTGGTGAAGCGGGGTCCTGGGCATAATTAAGAGAAATGGGTTTTGATTCAAGTTTTTAGTAGCCGATTGACACCTGAATCTAAGTCTAAAATGAATTTAGTCACTAATGGTGGGATAACAAAGCAACTGGTGAACTATGTTTGGAACTGTTTAAATGATCTTGCTACTGATTACATCCAGAACAACAATGAGAGAAGACCTGGGAGACCATAAGAAAGAGTTACTAATAACTCTTCATCTTCCCAAGTGGTAGCTTTGCTTCAAAATCTAAGTAAAAGATTTGACCGTTTAGAAGCACGTGTTGATCGAAACAATGGTGGACCTGTGGGAGCTTATGCCATATATGCTCAGTGTGATTATTGTAGAGATGCATATGCTACTAAACATTGCCATCTTTCTCAGCAAATTGAGAAGGTAAATTATGCTAGGAATTATTGTGGTAATAATCAAGTCAACCTATTT
The DNA here is from genome assembly GCF_029017545.1 of Prosopis cineraria. Taxonomy (NCBI): domain Eukaryota; kingdom Viridiplantae; phylum Streptophyta; class Magnoliopsida; order Fabales; family Fabaceae; genus Prosopis; species Prosopis cineraria. Next base: position 20,242 of record NW_026555495.1, read on the forward strand.
TCAAACACTTATAATCCAAGGTAGCGTCAGAATCCTAACTTTTCTTGGAGAAATAATGAAACCCTTAATCAAGCTTCATCTTCTGGCGTAAAGCCAATCATTCCTTTAGGTTTTCCTTAAGTTGAAAAGTGTTATATTCCTATTCAAGAGTCAAGAGTTAACTTGGAAGAAGTAATAGCAAAATTGGCAGAATCTTAAATCAAGAACAGTCAAGAACAAGCTGCCATTAATGCAAGAGTTGATTCATCTTTAAAGAATCTTGATGTTTAAATGGGGCAAATTGCAACTGCAGTGATTGCACTTCATAAAGGGGGATTGCCAAGCAATACAGAGACTAATCCTCGTCGAGAAGGAAATGAGAAGTGCAAAGCAATTACCTTAAAGAGTAGGAAGCAATTATCTAAAATTTCCCCTCCTACTTCTGAGTCTATACCTAAGCCAAAAATTGATCAAATTGAGCAAGAGGTATCTTCTACACCTACTAAAGCAGTTATGAATGTTGAAAATGATATTAAGAAGGAGTCTCCAAAAGAGGCGGTGACAATATCCGAGAAGAAGGGACCGACTAGTGATTATCTTTCTTGGATGCCACCACTACTACTCCCTCAAAGATTTCAAAAGAAGGTATTAGAAGAGCAATACAAGAAATTCTTGGGAATTTTCAAGCAATTGCACATCAACATACCTCTCATTAAAGCTTTGGAGCAAATGCCTCAATATGCTAAGTTCTTGAAGGAGATGTAGAGTAAGAAAAGGAGGTTGAGTGAATGTGAAACAGTTGTGCTTACTGACAAGTGCAGTGCCATTCTCTTGAATAAATTACCTCCAAAATGCCATGATCTAGGTAGTTTCTCAATTCCTTGTATGATTGGAGATAAATTTCAAGGTGGGGCATTATGTGATTTAGGCTCAAGTATCAACTTCATGCCACTTTCTATGTTTAGAAAATTGCAACTTGGTAAAACTAGTCCCACTTCAGTAACTCTTCAATTAGCTTATAGTTTGGCATTTCCTAAAGGTAAAATTGAGGATGATAAATTTATCTTTCGTGTTAATTTCATTGTCTTGGATTGTGATGAAGATAGAAATCTCCCACTCATGTGGGTAGACCATTTTTAGCTATAGTATGAGCTCTCATTAATGTTGAGAGAGGAGAGATTGAGTTTAAAGTAAATGATAAAGAAGTTAGCTTCAACATGCATAAAGTAATGAAATATCCTGGGGAATCTCAAATTTATTCTAGAGTAGAGATTTTAGATGAAGTAGATCAAGAGACTTTAGAGTCCTTTGTTGTGAAAGACTCATTACATGCTGTATTATTGGGAGATAATGTGGTTGACAATGATGATATTATTGAATGCAAGAAATTACTTAAGCAACTCCTCAATTTCTCAATTCAAGAAGAGTATTTGAATCTCTAGAGTTGGAATATAGGAAAGCTCCTTCTTTGAAGCCTTTAATTTAACAAGCACCAATTTTAGAGCTTAAACCCTTACCACCACACCTTACTTATGCTTATTTGGGTGAATCTGAGACATTGCCTATTATCATTTCTTTTGCTTTGTCTGATGCTCAAAAGGTGAGGTTACTTAAAGTTCTTTGGGATCACAAGCAAGTTTTGGGATGGACAATTGCAAACATCAAAGGTATCAGTCCTTCTATTGTGATGCATAAAATTTTGTTAGAAGATGACCATAAGAAATTTGTTTAAAATCATAGAAGGTTGAATCCTATGATGAAAGAAGTAGTAAAAAAAGAAATTATTAAGTGGTTAGATGCTAGGATAATTTATCCCATTTCTGATAATGCATGGGTTAGCCTAGTGCAACATGTTCCCAAGAAAGGAGGAATGATAGTAATTACCAATGAGTAAAATGAGTTAATTCCAACTCAAACAGTTACTGGGTGGTGTATTTGCATGGATTATACGAAGTTGAATGATGTCACAAGGAAAGATCATTTTCCTCTTCCATTTATTGATCAAATGTTGGACAGATTAGCTGATAATGAGTTCTTTTACTTCTTGGATGGCTATTCAAGCTACAATCAGATTGCTATAGCTCCTGAGGACTAAGAGAAAACAACTTTTACTTATCCTTATGGCACTTTTGCCTTTAGAAGGATGCCATTCAGTCTTTACAATTATCTTTTCTGGTATGATTGAACAGATTATGGAGGTGTTTATGAATTATTTTTTTTTTTGGAGAATCATTTGAACAATGCTTGTCCAACTTAGCAAAAGTCTTAAAAAGATGTGAGGACACTAACCTTGTGCTTAATTGGGAAAAATGCCATTTTACAGTAACTGAAGGTATTGTTCTGGGTTACAAAGTCTCCAGGGTCTTGAGGTTGATTAGGCTAAGACTTCAATTATTGAGCAATTGCCACCACCCAATAATGTGAAGGCTGTGAGAAGTTTCTTAGGGCATGCTAGCTTCTATCATCAATTTATCAAGGACTTCTCTAACATTTCAAAGCCTTTATCTCAACTACTTAAAAAAGACACTACTTTCAATTTTGATGAAGAGTATACAAAGGCCTTTGAAGAGTTGAAGAGTAGATTAACATCTACCCCCTATCATTATTTCTCCTGATTGGTCACTACCTTTTGAGGTCATATGTGATGCAAGTGATTTTACTGTTGGAGTGATGCTTAGACAAAGGCGTAAAAAAGATTTTCATCCTATCTACTATGTAAGAAAGACTTTAGCTGGCGTATAGGTAAATTACTCAACTACTAAAAAAGAAACACTTGCTATTGCTTTTGCTTTTGAAAAGTTTAGAGTTTATCTAATGGGTGCTAAGGTTATAGTTCATATTGATCATGTTGCTATTAGATATTTGTTGAATAAGAAAGAATCTAAACCTAGGCTCATTATATGGGTTTTGTTGTTGTAAGAATTTGATGTGAAAATTGTTGATAAGAAAGGAACTGAAAATCAAGTTACTGATCATTTGTCTAGACTTGTTCATATTTCTGATTATGGTGATGACTTGTTGATTGCTAAAAATTTTCTTGATGAGCAATTATTTATTGTTGGTACTTGTGATTTACCATGGTATGTGGATATTGTGAATTATATTATATATAGAGTGTTACCTCCTAATTTGAAGCATTTTCAAAAGAAGAAATTTGTGCATAATATTGACTTTTATATTTAGGATGAACTATTTTTGTTTAAAAGATGTACTGATTTGATCATTAGAAAATGTGTTCCTGAAATAGAATAAGAAGCCATTTTATATACCTATCATGCATCTGCATATAGGGGGCATTATGGGGGATAAAGAACTACATCTAAAGTACTTGAGTTTCATTTTTATTAGCCTTCTTTGTTTAAATATACTCACCAATTTGTTACCAAGTGTGATAAATGTCAAAGGATACGAAATATTTTTAAGAGACATGAGATGCTTTAGTTCGGGATTTTAAAAGTGGAATTGTTTGATGTTTGGGGTATGGATTTCATGGGACCATTTCTTTCTTCTAGAGGAAATCAATACATACTTGTTGCTATAGAGTATGTGAGCAAGTAGGCAGAGGCTATAGCGTGTCAATCAAATGATGGTAATACTGTGATCTAGTTTTTAAAGAAGAACATTTTTACAAGATTTTGTACTTCTCGAGCCATTATCACTGATGAGGGTACGCACTTCAATAACAAGCAATTCAAGGCTCTCTTGTCAAAGTATGGAGTCCATCATTGAATGTCCCTTGCTTATCACCCATAAACCAATGGTCTCTATGAGCTGACTAATAGAGAGATGAAGTTAATACTTGAGAAGATAGTGGGTCCTACTAGAAAAGATTGGTCAGAGAAGCTTGATGATGCTTTATAGGCTTACCGCACAGCCTTTTAAACTCCAATTGGGATGTCACCATACCGTTTGGTCTTTGGGAAGGCATGTTACTTGCCTATTAAATTGGAGCATAAATCTTGGTGGGCAATTAAACAATTAAATATGGACCCCAATCAAGCTAGTGCTTCAAGGATAATGAAATTGAATAAGTTAGAAGAGTTTAGACTCCATGCTTTTGAAAGTGCTAGACTTTATAAGGAGAAAACTAAGAGGTAGAATGATCAACATATCTTGCATCAAATGTTTAAGCCAAGACAACTGGTATTTCTTTTCAACTCAAGATTAAGGCTCTTTCCTAGAAAGCTAAAATCTCTGTGGTCTGGCCCTTTTAAAGTGCTTTCTGTAGTACCACATGGAGTAATTAAGGTTCTTGATGAAAGAATGGGTAGATCTTTCAAAGTTAATGGATAAAGACTCAAGCATTACAGGGGAGGTGACATAGAGCGATTGAAGTCTGTTGTCCACTTGGTTGATCCACCTTGATGATCTGAGAGAGTCTAGCTGAAGACTATAAACCAAGCGCTTTTTGGGAGGTAACCTAAGTTTATTTTCTCTTTACTTGTGTTTTTGGTTTGTTTGTTTTCTTTATCTTTATTTTGTACTTCTTTTATTTTGGTGTGTTTGTAGAATTGTAGAGTTCTTGAAGAATTTAGAAGATCAAAGCTAAGTCTTGGAATCAAAGAACGGGCCAATAATATTTTGGGGGAGTGTTCTATCCTTATGCTTAATTGATGATATTTATATGTGTTTATATGGGATCAAGATCTTGTTTTGATGAAATTTTGGATTGAAAGTTGTTAATTAAATGTTAGAAGGTGTGGAAGTGAGTTTGATGTGATGATTATGTTGATTGGTAGGTGTTTAGGCTCTTTTCTCTATGAGTTTTTGCTTCATTTGTGTATTTTTCTTAGATTTTGAGTATTTTTATTCTTTGTTTTGTTTGCCTTAGTGAAAGAGAATTTTGCCCCAGTAAAAGGTCTCTCTGTATTCTTGTCAAAAATTTCAGAGAGCACCTTCGCTACAACAAAATCTCATTTCGCTCTAGCGGTAGATGTTGTAACATCTTGAATTTCTTAATCCTAAGTTTAGAGGTTAATCAAGGGTGAAGTGGAAATTAAAGTGGGATTAGAGATTCGGATGATTAATTGACATTTTGACTTATTTGTGTGTTTTATGAGCAGATATGGGTGATAGGAGTGCGTTTCGGGTCAAAGCAAGTCTGCGTGGTAAGAATAAGTCTCACTGTGCCATGCGCCACAGCTTGTGCTACATGCACTGCAATATATGGACCAAAAATTCACTTTATAAGTTGTGAATTTTCAAAAATTTTAGACGAAAGAATTTGAGAAATACATGAAACAGAGAAAGGAGAAGGGCTGAGAAGATAGGTTAAGTAATTTTGGAGCAGTGGAAGGTGATTCGGATCGGTAACTTGCCAAGTAAGCTACGTATAACTCTTACCTTCCATTCTACACAAATTTCTCTAAAAATGAGTTATACAAAAATTGAATCAATGGAATTTGAGGGGTTTGATTCTTGCCCAATAGTAAAAAAAGGTTCTTGAAAGTTAAATTAGAGCTTTGTGACAGGTTTAAAGCTAAACGATAGAGCTTTGAACCCGAAGGCTCAATTTTAGCCTTTAGAGAGAGAAAGTTAGGGCAACAATCTATCTTGAGTGAAATAAGACCAGTTGAGGTAATGTAAAGTAGTAATTGGGTAGTTATGGATTGAGAATGGATAAATAGAAAAGAGTTTACGGATGAATATAGCCCTAAGTGGTAAAAATGAGTTTTTGATCAAAATGGACCAAATGACTAACATATGCCAAATGTGTTCAGATTGGCATATTGGACGAGTGAGTAGAGAAAGGAAGCTTGAGATAAGCTTGTAGGGTAGTAGAAATCCACAGATAACCTTTCTAGTGACAAAAGAGTTGAGGTAACTGAATAACTTCCTTTATTTGACTATTTATTATAACTGTATGTTAGTATGCTATGTAATGCATGAACTAGTTTTTAATTTAGCATGTTTTATGGCATGGAGTAATTGTGTGTGTAAAATGACTTTTCGTCGAAATGAGCATTGAAATTGTGTTTTGTAATGTAAAGTGATATATATATATATATATATATGTTATGTGTAAGAAAAGTAAATTGTGAAAAGGAAACCTTAAATGGTTCGAGAAAGCATAATCTGAGTAGTGGGAGTTCACCCGAGTATAGGAGATGATAAAGATCATATGGCAAGGTTTTCTTAGTACCCTGTTAGGGTACGGTGTTAGAAACAATTCTCCTTAGTGCCTTAAAAGGTGCTATGTTAGAGAAGATCTCCTAAGTGCCTATTAAGGTACTGTGTTAGATATGAGAGACTCCTTAGTATCTTTGTGATACAGGTTGGAGTCAACAATGCCCTATTATGTGTATTGGGGGAAAACCATAGTCTGTATTATGTGTATTATGTTATTTGATACAAAAGGGACTTTGATTTGAGTATGTTTGCATTGCGATGGTTATATGTTAGTGAATCTTAAGCTAAATGACAAATTATGAGGAAATGAGTAATTTGGGGGCTAAGATTATATAGTGATTATGATTGGTGAATCTTAAGTCAAGGGACAAATTATGATGAAATGAGTAATTTGAGGGCTAAGATTGTATTATGAGTATGATTGCATATGTATAAATTGAGAAATAACCAAGTGGCCTAAGTTACGCCAAGAAATGGCATAGTATGTTAGGTTAGTGAATTGTGAAAATTGGCCATAGAAGGGTTAAATTTCAATATATGAGCATGATTGTGATTAATTGTGGTCAATCAGGTGTATTAGATCCTTTTGGACTTGGTTCGAGGCCTAATGTGGTCTAATGAGAGAAAGGGATCAATTTGAGCACTTGGGTGGGCAAGATTTTTAGAAAAAGTGACTTTTTGCACTTCGGTGTCTAAATTTTGATTGGACTATTAGATCGTGTTCAAACCTATCTCATTAGTTAGTACACAAGCTAAGCTTCATGTAGGTGCTTGAATCACTCTGATCGGATGTCGTATGAGAAACTGGCGCACGCTAAAAGTTCATCATTTTTACTGTCAAAATAACAGCAGAAAAATAGACAAGCATGCCTCGGCGCATAGAGGCACATATCGTGGCACATGACATAGACAGGATAAGTGTGTGGCTCTGTGCCACATGCCGTGGTACACTGACCATTTGCCGCGGTGCACGTACCAAGTTTTAGTTTTATTTTTGAGTTAAATTGCATGTAATTGAGATAGGAATACTGGTGAGTTATGTCCACTATGTAATCAAGGAGTTTATGATTTACTTCCGTTGTGTTTTCTCTGATTGTATTGTAATTTAATTGGTTTTATAAAGTAAGTCTTCGGCCGAAGCTTTTGAAAATGGAATTTGATTATTGTGAATGATGTGAGATAATGGTAACACCGTAATCGTCTCTTATATTAAGTGGATATATGAGAGGAGGTTATAAATGCCTCTATGACTTTTCATCAAGAATTACAGAGAGCATCTTCGTTGAAGCGAAACTTTGTTTTGCTGAAGCGAAAGAATATTCTATGAAATGCTTAATTACAAAGAGCATCTTCACTGGAGCAAAACTTTGTCTTGCTAGAGTGAAAGACTATTCTGTAAAATGCTTAACTAACTTACAAAGAGCATCTTTGCTGGAGCGAAACTTGGCTTCACTGGAGCGAAATCTTTGGTTAAGTTAAAAAAATCTTATTTTTTTTGGTGTAGTAAGAATAAATTTGTAAATATTTATTTTTAAAAAAAATTAAAAAAATTAAAATTTTTTACTGAATATTATTTTATTTTAATTACTATAAAATATTTTATTTTGAATAAACTTTTCATAAAATATATATATATGTATATTATTTTTAGTTTATTATTTTTATTTTACTAAGAAAATTCAAAAAATAGATATATTTTACTAATTATTTTATTTTAATTGTACTAAAAAAATTTGCATATTACTTAAAAAAAGGGTACCCTGCATTTTTTTTATTTTCTTAAATAAAGTTAAATTAAAAATAGGGAAAATGACAATCAAGTCCTAAAAGGCCAATTTTATACTAGTTAGGTCCCAACAAATTCTAAAAGGCCAATCAAGTCCCATATTGTTTTTCCCCAATCATAATTAAGAAGGAAATGATGAAAATGCCCCTATGAGTAAATATAACATGTACACTCATCATCTCCAACATTTTCCTCCTGATTTGTCTCTTTCCCGCCATTAATGAGAGGTGCATATAAGAGGTGGAGCTGTACGTTAAAGAATACCCATTCCTGAAATAGAGTTATGCTTGGAAGAGTTGGAGTTGCCTTAATTATTAACTCAAGGAAGCTTAAGGTTTTGTGCTGGTGCGTGTAGACAGGTATTTTTTTTTTTTTTGCAAATCCTTTCATCTGAACAAAAAGGTTTACTCCATGAAGGTTTGATTTCTTGCAAAATGGCTTTCGTAAGGAAAAAGATGGACAGTTTTCTGCAACTGAACATGAAAGAATTTTTTTTATTTGATATTATAAAATATTTGGCATGAAGATTTGACATTTTGCAATTGAAAGTATAAGAAATTATCATCGAGTGTCCATATTTTAAGATGGAACGCTGTCACTGTTTCACTAATGCGAAAATCACTTATGTCAAAAGTAACTTGTTTCTAAGTGATATATTATTATATTTTATTTTGTTTCTTATAGGTTGATATTATTGGGTATGATGGAAAGTAGTTGTGTAAAAGAAATTTTTTGTTATTTTTATTTTGGTGGAGATATTGTAAAAGATATGCATGGGACAATGCATTATGATGAGGGGAGTTGTAATGGAAGAATGATTAGAGAAGGAATGTCTCTTGAAGGACTTGTTAGATTGATTTCATCATGCTTGAATTGTGATTTAAATGGAATAGAGTTGAAGTACACAGTAAAGTTTGATTGCAATGATCTTTTAGACCTTAAAGATGATGAAGGGATAAATCAATTAATGAAATTGAATGATAATTTTGCTCATGTGTACATCATTAGGAAGATACAGCAAAGTACAGAGGCAACAAGAGATTTAATTGATGGGTAAGTTTTTTTAATAGTTGCATAATTAATATTATGCTAATATGAATATGGATGGTAGTAATAAACATGATTTGAATGAAAATGCAGTATAGGATGTTCAGCTGAGAATTCACATGCTACATAAGATCTTGAAGTTCTACCATGTGCAATATAAAGTATCCCAACACCAATGCCTGAGCTAAATGCAATAAAGTAGAAGAATTTGCTAGTAGGACCTGGGCAAATTTTTGTGAGTGCTGATGATTGTAGAAAAGCAATCTACAAGTATAGTATTTCACACAGGTTTGAATATAAATTTGTGAAGAACAACACAAATAAAATAATTTCAGTTTGCAAGGCAAAAGGATGTCAATGGAAGATAACAGCATATTCATTAAGGAAGTCTATGCCCTTACTTCATGTAACAACTTTCAAGAATGAGCACTTACATTTTGCCTAAGAAGACCTTAAAGTTTCTTACAGTACAAGGTGCACATTGACTTTGTCTATAATTGATGACGTAGTAAGGTCTAATGTGGAAAAAAGACCCAATGAAATCAAAGCTGACATATATAGAGACTATGGCATAAGTCTAACTTACCATCAAGCTTTAAGAGCAAAAGAGAGGGCATTGGTGGAAATAAACGGGCTTCCTGACCGATCATATATGCTTGTTCCTTGGTTGTGTAATAGACTAATGGAGACTGATGCTGACACAGCAAAATGGGTGGCTTCTGAGAACAATAGATTTGAACGTTTATTTATTGCATATGGTTGTTCCATTAAAGGATTCTTGCTTGGGGCTAGGTCTATTTTATATGTGGATGGATGTTTCCTCAGTGGTCCTTATCAAGGCACCTTACTGGCAGCTTCAACATACGATGACGATAATGAGTTGTTTCAGTTAGCTTTTGCAATAGTAGGGAGTGAAACTTATGATGATTGGACTTGGTTTCTTCAAAATATTAAAGATATCCTTAGTTCACTATAGGTAACTATTGTTTCTGATAGAAATAATGCTATTATTGGTGCTGTTAGAGCCATATTTGGTGGTGATAGACATGCATTTTGCTATTGACATGTTAAGGAGAATTTTAGCTCTGAGTTTAACAAAGTTTGTAGGGAAATGGGAAGGAACAACAAAGAAGAGGCACTAAAGTTGCTTGATTACATTGCCTATGCAAGGCATGAGCACGAATTTCATATAGCCATAGGAAATTTAAGAATGTTCTCTCCATAATTAGCAAGATGGGTTGAAAATCAAGGCGATGTTGATCGGTGGGCACTATCGTTGTTCCCATTTCGAAGATGGGATAAGATAACAACCAACTTGGCCGAATCATTCAATGCATGGATTCTTGAGGAAAGGAGGCATAATATATATGTTCTTATAAATGAGCATAGGGAGGGACAAGTTGAGCAAGAAATTTTTTGCAAGTAAGGCAGCCATGAGTAAGTAGAAAAGCATAGTTAGTCCCAATGTTGAAGCAAAGTTGAAGGAAAATATTTTTAGGGTAGAAGTTATGATAGTTCAGCTGTATGGCTCACATATTGCATTGGTTCGGACACCGTGTGGAGATGTATGTGTGAATCTGATACTAAGGGAATGCACATGCAAAGTTTGGCAAATGTCTGGCATTCCTTACCCACATGCTTGTGCAGCCATTAAAGAAGTGCATGGTAATGTGTATAACTATATCGAGGAATGTTATCTTTATAGCTCACAAGAGAAAATATACAGTAGCACTATGCATCCTATTGAGACCCATGACATGCCAAAGCCAAATGCGTTGACAATGTCTCAACTCATAAACCAAACCTTTTTGCTGCCTCCTAGAACATCTCAACCAACTGGCAGACCTCATCATGTAAGGATCGAGTCTCAACATTAACAAAAGAAGGTTTATCATTGTTCTCGCTGCCATGAAGCAGGTCATGCGAGGAAGAGGTGTAGAAATCCAAATCCAAGTTGATGTTATTGTAAATGGGTTACTCCATAAACTTGGATTTGGGTGACATAAACATAATGGTTGTTTTAAGGGTTTTTTTTGGCATATAGCAGCCCCTATTTTGTAAATACAAGTTGATGTTTCTATAACATGAGACTAGATCAACTTGGATTTGGTTGACATGTATAGGTTTATGTAGATAGATATTGGTAGTATTAGGGGTTTTTTTGGTACATAGCAACCCTTTGTTTGTAAATCCAAGTTTATGCCTTTATGTATATGGACAGCTGATATGTACAGATGCATTAGATGAATTAATACATGTTTCTTACATGAACAGTTCATATCTTCTAGTTCGATAATCCAAAATTTCACGTACAAGTTGCCAATTTTTCATAAGGAATTTGCAAAATTTCGTGTCTAAATTGCAACATACTTCCACGAATTCAATAGTTCTTCGATCCAAAATTTCAAGTAGTAATTGCAAATTGTTTCTAAGGACATTACAAAATTTGGTTTCGCACTTGCAAATTACTGGAGCTTTATCCTAAAGGATTTAACTCTTCAACGAATTTAATACTTCTTCGATCCAAAATTTGGAGTACCAGTTGCAAATTGTTTCTAAGGGCATTGTAAAATTTGGTTTCTCACTTACAAATTACTGGAGCTTTGTCCTAAAGGAGTTAACTCTTTAATGAATTTAATAGTTCTTCGATCCAAAATTTGGAGTACCAGTTGCAAATTGTTTCTAAGGGCATTGCAAAATTTGGTTTCCCACTTGCAAATTACTGGAGCTTTGTCCTAAAGGAGTTAACTCTTCAACAAATTTAATACTTCTTCGATCCAAAATTTGGAGTACCAGTTGCAAATTGTTTCTGAGGGCATTGCAAAATTTGGTTTCTCACTTGCAAATTACAGGAGCTTTGTCCAAACGGAGTTAACTCTTCAACGAATTTAATAGTTCTTCGATCCAAAATTTGGAGTACCAGTTGCAAATTGTTTCTAAGGGCATTGCAAAATTTGGTTTCCCACTTGCAAATTACAGGAGCTTTGTCCTAAAGGAGTTAACTCTTCAATGAATTTAATAGTTCTTCGATCTAAAATTTAGAGTACCAGTTGCAAATTGTTTCTAATGGCATTGCAAAATTTGTTTTTCCACTAGCAAATTACTGGAGCTTTGTCCTAAAGGAGTTAACTCTTCAATGAATTTCATAGTTCTTCGATCCAAAATTTGGAGTACCAGTTGGAAATTGTTTCTAAGGGCATTGCAAAATTTGGTTTCCCACTTGCAAATTACTGGAGCTTTTTCCTAAAGGAGTTAATTCTTCAACGAATTTAATAGTTCTTCGATCCAAAATTTGGAGTACCAGTTGCAAATTGTTTCTAAGGGCATTGTAAAATTTAGTTTCTCACTCGCAAATTACTAGAGCTTTATCCTAAAGGAGTTGACTCTTGAATGAATGTAAGAGTTCTTCGAGCCAAAATTTAGAGTACCAGTTGCAAATTGTTTCTAAGGCCATTGCAAAATTTCGTTTCTCACTTGCACATTACAGGAGCTTTGTCCTAAAGGACTTAACTCTTCAATGAATTTAACAGTTCTTCGATCCAAAATTTGGAGTACCAGTTGCAAATTGTTTCTATGGGCATTGCAAAATTTGGTTTCTCACTTGCAAATTACTGGAGCTTTGTCCTAAAGGAGTTAACTCTTCAATGAATTTAATAGTTCTTCGATCCAAAATTTGGAGTACTAGTTGCAAATTGTTTCTAAGGGCATTGCAAAATTTGGTTTCCCACTTGCAAATTACTGGAGCTTTTTCCTAAAGGATTTAACTCTTCAACGAATTTAACAGTTCTTCGATCCAAAATTGGGAGTACCAGTTGCAAATTATTTCTAAGGGCATTGCAAAATTTGGTTTCCCACTTGCAAATTACTGGAGCTTTGTCCTAAAGGAGTTAACTCTTCAACAAATTTAATACTTCTTCGATCCAAAATTTGGAGTACCAGTTGCAAATTATTTCTAAGGGCATTGCAAAATTTGGTTTCCCACTCGCAAATTACTGGAGCTTTGTCCTAAAGGAGTTAACTCTTCAACAAATTTAATACTTCATCGATCCAAAATTTGGAGTACCAGTTGCAAATTCTTTCTAAGGGGATTGCAAAATTTGGTTTCTCACTTGCAAATTACAGGAGCTTTGACCTAAAGGAGTTAACTGTTCAACGAATTTAATACTTCTTCGATCCAAAATTTGGAGTACCAGTTGCAAATTGTTTCTAAGGGCATTGCAAAATTTGGTTTCTCACTTGCAAAATAATAAGAGCTTTGTCCTAAAGGAGTTAACTCTTCAACGAATTTAATAGTTCTTCGATCCAAAATTGAGAGTACCAGCTGCAAATTGTTTCTAATGGCATTGCAAAATTTGGTTTTCCACTTGCAAATTACTGGAGCTTTGTCCTAAAGGAGTTAACTCCTCAACGAATTTAATAGTTCTTCGATCCAAAATTTGGAGTACCAGTTGCAAATTGTTTCTAAGGGCATTGTAAAATTTGGTTTCTCACTCGCAAATTACTTGAGCTTTATCCTAAAGGAGTTGACTCTTGAATGAATGTAATAGTTCTTCGATCCAAAATTTCGAGTACCAGTTGCAAATTGTTTCTAAGGGCATTACAAAATTTGGTTTCCCACTTACAAATTACTGGAGCTTTTTCCTAAAGAGTTAATTCTTCAATTAATTTAATAGTTCTTCGATCCAAAATTTGGAGTACCAGTTGCAAAATGTTTCTAAGGGTATTGCAAAATTTGGTTTCCCACTTGCAAATTACTGGAGCTTCTTCCTAAAGGATTTAACTCTTCAACGAATTTAACAGTTCTTCGATCCAAAATTTGGACTACCAGTTGCAAATTGTTTCTAAGGGCATTGTAAAATTTGGTTTCTCACTCGCAAATTACTTGAGCTTTATCCTAAAGAAGTTGACTCTTGAATGAATCTAATAGTTCTTCAATCCAAAATTTAGAGTACCAGTTGCAAATTGTTTCTGAGGGCATTGCAAAATTTGGTTTCTCACTTGCAAATTACAGGAGCTTTCTCCAAAAGGAGTTAACTCTTCAACGAATTTAATAGTTCTTCGATCCAAAATTTGGAGTACCAGTTGCAAATTGTTTCTAAGGGCATTGCAAAATTTGGTTTCCCACTTGCAAATTACAGGAGCTTTGTCCTAAAGGAGTTAACTCTTCAATGAATTTAATAGTTCTTCGATCTAAAATTTAGAGTACCAGTTGCAAATTGTTTCTAATGGCATTGCAAAATTTGGTTTTCCACTAGCAAATTACTGGAGCTTTGTCCTAAAGGAGTTAACTCTTCAATGAATTTCATAGTTCTTCGATCCAAAATTTGGAGTACCAGTTGCAAATTGTTTCTAAGGGCATTGCAAAATTTGGTTTCCCACTTGCAAATTACTGGAGCTTTTTCCTAAAGGAGTTAATTCTTCAACGAATTTAATAGTTCTTCGATCCAAAATTTGGAGTACCAGTTGCAAATTGTTTCTAAGGGCATTGTAAAATTTAGTTTCTCAGTCGCAAATTACTAGAGCTTTATCCTAAAGGAGTTGACTCTTGAATGAATGTAAGAGTTCTTCGAGCCAAAATTTAGAGTACCAGTTGCAAATTGTTTCTAAAGGCATTGCAAAATTTCGTTTCTCACTTGCACATTACAGGAGCTTTGTCCTAAAGGACTTAACTCTTCAATGAATTTAACAGTTCTTCGATCCAAAATTTGGAGTACCAGTTGCAAATTGTTTCTATGGGCATTGCAAAATTTGGTTTCTCACTTGCAAATTACAGGAGCTTTGTCCTAAAGGAGTTAACTCTTCAATGAATTTAATAGTTCTTCGATCCAAAATTTGGAGTACGAGTTGCAAATTGTTTCTAAGGCCATTGCAAAATTTCGTTTCCCACTTGCAAATTACTGGAGCTTTTTCCTAAAGGATTTAACTCTTCAACGAATTTAACAGTTCTTCGATCCAAAATTGGGAGTACCAGTTGCAAATTATTTCTAAGGGCATTGCAAAATTTGGTTTCCCACTTGCAAATTACCGGAGCTTTTTCCTAAAGGATTTAACTCTTCAACGAATTTAACAGTTCTTCGATCCAAAATTGGGAGTACCAGTTGCAAATTATTTCTAAGGGCATTGCAAAATTTGGTTTCCCACTTGTAAATTACTAGAGTTTCATCTTAAAGGAGTTGACTCTTGAATGAATGTAAGAGTTCTTCGATCCAAAATTTAGAGTACCAGTTGCAAATAATTTCTAAGGGCATTGCAAAATTTTGTTTCCCACTTGCAAATTACTGGAGCTTTTTCCTAAAGGAGTTAATTCTTCAACGAATTTAATAGTTCTTCGATCCAAAATTTAGAGTACCAGTTGCAAATTGTTTCTAAGGGCATTGTAAAATTTGGTTTCTCACTCGCAAATTACTAGAGCTTTATCCTAAAGGAGTTGTCTCTTGAATGAATGTAATAGTTCTTCGATCCAAAATTTGGAGTACCAGTTGCAAATTGTTTCTAAGGGCATTGTAAAATTTGGATTCTCACTCGCAAATTACTAGAGCTTTATCTTAAAGGAGTTGACTCTTGAATGAATGTAAGAGTTCTTCGAGCCAAAATTTAGAGTACCAGTTGCAAATTGTTTCTAAGGGCATTGCAAAATTTTGTTTCCCACTCGCAAATTACTGGAGCTTTTTCCTAAAGGATTTAACTCTTCAACGAATTTAATAGTTCTTTGATCCAAAATTTGGAGTACCAGTTGCAAATTGTTTCTAATGGCATTGCAAAATTTGGTTTTCCACTTGTAAATTACTGGAGCTTTGTCCTAAAGGAGTTAACTCTTCAATGAATTTAATAGTTCTTCGATCCAAAATTTAGAGCACCAGTTGTAAATTGTTTTTAAGGGCATTGCAAAATTTGGTTTCCCACTTGCAAATTACTGGAGCTTTTTCCTAAAGGAGTTGATTCTTCAACGAATTTAATAGTTCTTCGATCCAAAATTCGGAGTACCAGTTGCAAATTGTTTCTAAGGGTATTGCAAAATTTAGTTTTCCACTTGCAAATTACTGCAGCTTTTTCCTAAAGGATTTCACACTTCAACGAATTTAATAGTTCTTCGATCCAAAATTTGGAGTACCAGTTGCAAATTGTTTCTGAGGGCATTGTAAAATTTGGTTTCTCACTCGCAAATTACTTGAGCTTTATCCTAAAGGAGTTGGGTCTTGAATGAACGTAATAGTTCTTCGATACAAAATTTAGAGTACCAGTTGCAAATTGTTTCTAATGGCATTGCAAAATTTGGTTTCTCACTTGCAAATTACAGGAGCTTTGTCCTAAAGGAGTTAATTCTTCAACGAATTTAATAGTTCTTCGATCCAAAATTTAGAGTACCAGTTGCAAATTGTTTCTAATGGCATTGTAAAATTTGGTTTTCCACTTGTCAATTACTGGAGCTTTGTCCTAAAGGAGTTAACTCTTCAAAGAATTTAATAGTTCTTCGATCCAAAATTTAGAGTACCAGTTGCAAATTGTTTCTAAGGGCATTGCAAAATTTGGTTTCCCACTTGCAAATTACTGGAGCTTTTCCCTAAAGGAGTTAATTCTTCAACGAATTTAATAGTTCTTCGATCCAAAATTTGGAGTACCAGTTGCAAATTGTTTCTAAGGGCATTGTAAAATTTGGTTTCTCACTCGCAAATTACTAGAGCTTTATCCTAAAGGAGTTGTCTCTTAAATGAATGTAATAGTTCTTCGATCCAAAATTTGGAGTACCAGTTGCAAATTGTTTGTAAGGGCATTGCAAAATTTGGTTTCTGACTTGCAAATTATAGGAGCTTTGTCCTAAAGGAGTTAACTCTTCAACGAATTTAATAGTTCTTCGATCCAAAATTTAGAGTACCAGTTGCAAATTGTTTCTAATGGCATTGCAAAATTTGTTTTCCCACTTGCAAATTACTGGAGCTTTTTCCTAAAGGAGTTAATTTTTCAACGAATTTAATAGTTCTTCGATCCAAAATTTGGAGTACCAGTTGCAAATTATTTCTAAGGGCATTGTAAAATTTGGTTTCTCACTCACAAATTACTAGAGCTTTATCCTAAAGGAGTTGTGTCTTAAATGAATGTAATAGTTCTTCGATCCAAAATTTGGAGTACCAGTTGGAAATTGTTTCTAAGGGCATTGCAAAATTTGGTTTCTCACTTGCACATTACAGGAGCTTTGTCCTAAAGGAGTTAACTCTTCAATGGATTTAATAGTTCTTCGATCCAAAATTTGGAGCACCAGTTGCAAATTGTTTCTAAGGGCATTGCAAAATTTGGTTTCCCACTTCCAAATTACTGGAGCTTTTTCCTAAAGGAGTTAATTCTTCAACGAATTTAATAGTTCTTCGATCCAAAATTCGGAGTACCAGTTGCAAATTGTTTCTAAGGGTATTGCAAAATTTGGTTTTCGACTTGCAAATTACTGGAGCTTTTTCCTAAAGGATTTAACTCTTCAACGAATTTAATAGTTCTTTGATCCAAAATTTGGAGTACCAGTTGCAAATTGTTTCTAAGGGCATTGTAAAATTTGGTTTCTCACTCGCAAATTACTTGAGCTTTATCCTAAAGGAGTTGACTCTTGAATGAATGTAATAGTTCTTCGATCCAAAATTTAGAGTACCAGTTGCAAATTGTTTCTGAGGGCATTGTAAAATTTGGTTTTCCACTTGCCAATTACTGGAGCTTTGTCCTAAAGGAGTTAACTCTTCAAAGAATTTAATAGTTCTTCGATCCAAAATTTAGAGTACCAGTTGCAAATTGTTTCTAAGGGCATTGCAAAATTTGGTTTCCCACTTGCAAATTACTGGAGCTTTTCCCTAAAGGAGTTAATTCTTCAACGAATTTAATAGTTCTTCGATCCAAAATTTGGAGTACCAGTTGGAAATTGTTTCTAAGGGCATTGCAAAATTTGGTTTCTCACTTGCAAATTACTGGAGCTTTGTCCTAAAGGAGTTAACTCTTCAATGAATTTAATAGTTCTTCGATCCAAAATTTGGAGTACGAGTTGCAAATTGTTTCTAAGGGCATTGCAAAATTTGGTTTCCCAGTTGCAAATTACTGGAGCTTTTTCCTAAAGGATTTAACTCTTCAACGAATTTAACAGTTCTTCGATCCAAAATTGGGAGTACCAGTTGCAAATTATTCTAAGGGCATTGCAAAATTTGGTTTCCCACTTGCAAATTACTGGAGCTTTGTCCTAAAGGAGTTAACTCTTCAACAAATTTAATACTTCTTCGATCCAAAATTTGGAGTACCAGTTGCAAATTATTTCTAAGGGCATTGCAAAATTTGGTTTCCCACTCGCAAATTACTGGAGCTTTGTCCTAAAGGAGTTAACTCTTCAACAAATTTAATACTTCTTCGATCCAAAATTTGGAGTACCAGTTGCAAATTGTTTCTAAGGGATTGCAAAATTTGGTTTCTCACTTGCAAATTACAGGAGCTTTGACCTAAAGGAGTTAACTGTTCAACGAATTTAATACTTCTTCGATCCAAAATTTGGAGTACCAGTTGCAAATTGTTTCTAAGGGCATTGCAAAATTTGGTTTCTCACTTGCAAATAATAAGAGCTTTGTCCTAAAGGAGTTAACTCTTCAACGAATTTAATAGTTCTTCGATCCAAAATTGAGAGTACCAGCTGCAAATTGTTTCTAATGGCATTGCAAAATTTGGTTTTCCACTTGCAAATTACTGGAGCTTTGTGCTAAAGGAGTTAACTCTTCAACGAATTTAATAGTTCTTCGATCCAAAATTTGGAGTACCAGTTGCAAATTGTTTCTAAGGGCATTGTAAAATTTGGTTTCTCACTCGCAAATTACTTGAGCTTTATCCTAAAGGAGTTGACTCTTGAATGAATGTAATAGTTCTTCGATCCAAAATTTCGAGTACCAGTTGCAAATTGTTTCTAAGGGCATTCCAAAATTTGGTTTCCCACTTACAAATTACTGGAGCTTTTTCCTAAAGAGTTAATTCTTCAATTAATTTAATAGTTCTTCGATCCAAAATTTGGAGTACCAGTTGCAAAATGTTTCTAAGGGTATTGCAAAATTTGGTTTCCCACTTGCAAATTACTGGAGCTTCTTCCTAAAGGATTTAGCTCTTCAACGAATTTAATAGTTCTTCGATCCAAAATTTGGACTACCAGTTGCAAATTGTTTCTAAGGGCATTGTAAAATTTGGTTTCTCACTCGCAAATTACTTGAGCTTTATCCTAAAGAGTTGACTCTTGAATGAATCTAATAGTTCTTCGATCCAAAATTTAGAGTACCAGTTGCAAATTGTTTCTAGGGCATTGCAAAATTTGGTTTCTCACTTGCAAATTACAGGAGCTTTCTCCAAAGGAGTTAACTCTTCAACGAATTTAATAGTTCTTCGATCCAAAATTTGGAGTACGAGTTGCAAATTGTTTCTAAGGGCATTGCAAAATTTGGTTTCCCACTTGCAAATTACTGGAGCTTTTTCCTAAAGGATTTAACTCTTCAACGAATTTAATAGTTCTTCGATCCAAAATTGGGAGTACCAGTTGCAAATTGTTTCTAAGGGCATTGCAAAATTTGGTTTCCCACTTGCAAATTACTGGAGCTTTTTCCTAAAGGATTTAACTCTTCAACGAATTTAACAGTTCTTCGATCCAAAATTGGGAGTACCAGTTGCAAATTATTTCTAAGGGCATTGCAAAATTTGGTTTCCCACTTGTAAATTACTAGAGTTTTTCTTAAAGGAGTTGACTCTTGAATGAATGTAATAGTTCTTCGATCCAAAATTTAGAGTACCAGTTGCAAATTGTTTCTAAGGGCATTGCAAAATTTTGTTTCCCACTTGCAAATTACTGGAGCTTTTTCCTAAAGGAGTTAATTCTTCAACGAATTTAATAGTTCTTCGATCCAAAATTTAGAGTACCAGTTGCAAATTGTTTCTAAGGGCATTGTAAAATTTGGTTTCTCACTCGCAAATTACTAGAGCTTTATCCTAAAGGAGTTGTCTCTTGAATGAATGATATAGTTCTTCGATCCAAAATTTGGAGTACCAGTTGCAAATTGTTTCTAAGGGCATTGTAAAATTTAGATTCTCACTCGCAAATTACTAGAGCTTTATCTAAAGGAGTTGACTCTTGAATGAATGTAAGAGTTCTTCGAGCCAAAATTTAGAGTACCAGTTGCAAATTGTTTCTAAGGGCATTGCAAAATTTTGTTTCCCACTCGCAAATTACTGGAGCTTTTTCCTAAAGGATTTAACTCTTCAACGAATTTAATAGTTCTTTGATCCAAAATTTGAAGTACCAGTTGCAAATTGTTTCTAATGGCATTGCAAAATTTGGTTTTCCACTTGCAAATTACTGGAGCTTTGTCCTAAAGGAGTTAACTCTTCAATGAATTTAATAGTTCTTCGATCCAAAATTTAGAGCACCAGTTGTAAATTGTTTTTAAGGGCATTGTAAAATTTGGTTTCCCACTTGCAAATTACTGGAGCTTTTTCCTAAAGGAGTTGATTCTTCAACGAATTTAATAGTTCTTCGATCCAAAATTCGGAGTACCAGTTGCAAATTGTTTCTAAGGGTATTGCAAAATTAGTTTTCCACTTGCAAATTACTGCAGCTTTTTCCTAAAGGATTTCACTCTTCAACGAATTTAATAGTTCTTCGATCCAAAATTTGGAGTACCAGTTGCAAATTGTTTCTGAGGGCATTGTAAAATTTGGTTTCTCACTCGCAAATTACTTGAGCTTTATCCTAAAGGAGTTGGGTCTTGAATGAACGTAATAGTTCTTCGATACAAAATTTAGAGTACCAGTTGCAAATTGTTTCTAATGGCATTGCAAAATTTGGTTTCTCACTTGCAAATTACAGGAGCTTTGTCCTAAAGGAGTTAATTTTTCAACGAATTTAATAGTTCTTCGATCCAAAATTTAGAGTACCAGTTGCAAATTGTTTCTAATGGCATTGTAAAATTTGGTTTTCCACTTGCCAATTACTGGAGCTTTGTCCTAAAGGAGTTAACTCTTCAAAGAATTTAATAGTTCTTCGATCCAAAATTTAGAGTACCAGTTGCAAATTGTTTCTAAGGGCATTGCAAAATTTGGTTTCCACTTGCAAATTACTGGAGCTTTTCCCTAAAGGAGTTAATTCTTCAACGAATTTAATAGTTCTTCGATCCAAAATTTGGAGTACCAGTTGCAAATTGTTTCTAAGGGCATTGTAAAATTTGGTTTCTCACTCACAAATTACTAGAGCTTTATCCTAAAGGAGTTGTCTCTTAAATGAATGTAATAGTTCTTCGATCCAAAATTTGGAGTACCAGTTGCAAATTGTTTCTAAGGGCATTGCAAAATTTGGTTTCTGGCTTGCAAATTATAGGAGCTTTGTCCTAAAGGAGTTAACTCTTCAACGAATTTAATAGTTCTTCGATCCAAAATTTAGAGTACCAGTTGCAATTGTTTCTAATGGCATTGCAAAATTTGTTTTCCCACTTGCAAATTACTGGAGCTTTTCCTAAAGGAGTTAATTTTTCAACGAATTTAATAGTTCTTCGATCCAAAATTTGGAGTACCAGTTGCAAATTATTTCTAAGGGCATTGTAAAATTTGGTTTCTCACTCACAAATTACTAGAGCTTTATCCTAAAGGAGTTGTGTCTTAAATGAATGTAATAGTTCTTCGATCCAAAATTTGGAGTACCAGTTGGAATTGTTTCTAAGGGCATTGCAAAATTTGGTTTCTCACTTGCACATTACAGGAGCTTTGTCCTAAAGGAGTTAACTCTTCAATGGATTTAATAGTTCTTCGATCCAAAATTTGGAGCACCAGTTGCAAATTGTTTCTAAGGGCATTGCAAAATTTGGTTTCCCACTTCCAAATTACTGGAGCTTTTTCCTAAAGGAGTTAATTCTTCAACGAATTTAATAGTTCTTCGATCCAAAATTCGGAGTACCAGTTGCAAATTGTTTCTAAGGGTATTGCAAAATTTGGTTTTCGTCTTGCAAATTACTGGAGCTTTTTCCTAAAGGATTTAACTCTTCAACGACTTTAATAGTTCTTTGATCCAAAATTTGGAGTACCAGTTGCAAATTGTTTCTAAGGGCATTGTAAACTTTGGTTTCTCACTCGCAAATTACTTGAGCTTTATCCTAAAGGAGTTGACTCTTGAATGAATGTAATAGTTCTTCGATCCAAAATTTGGAGTACCAGTTGCAAATTGTTTCTAAGGGCATTGCAAAATTTGTTTCTGACTTGCAAATTACAGGAGCTTTGTCCTAAAGGAGTTAATTCTTCAACGAATTTAACAGTTCTTCGATCCAAAATTTAGAGTACCAGTTGCAAATTGTTTCTAATGGCATTGCAAAATTTGGTTTTCCACTGCCAATTACTGGAGCTTTGTCCTAAGGGAGTTAACTCTTGAATGAATGTAATAGTTCTTCGATCCAAAATTTGGAGTACCAGTTGCAAATTGTTTCTAAGGGCATTGCAAAATTTGGTTTCTCACTTGCACATTACAGGAGCTTTGTCCTAAAGGAGTTAACTCTTTAATGAATTTAATAGTTCTTCGATCTAAAATTTGGAGCACCAGTTGCAAATTGTTTCTAAGGGCATTGCAAAATTTGGTTTCCCACTTGCAAATTACTGGAGCTTTTTCCTAAAGGAGTTAATTCTTCGACGAATTTAATAGTTCTTCGATCCAAAATTTGGAGTACCAATTGCAAATTGTTTCTAAGGGCATTGTAAAATTTGGTTTCTCACTCGCAAATTACTTGAGCTTTATCCTAAAGGAGTTGACTCTTGAATGAATGTAATAGTTCTTCGATCCATAATTTGGAGTACCAGTTGCAAATTGTTTCTAAGGGCATTGTAAAATTTGGTTTCTCACTCGCAAATTACTAGAGCTTTATCCTAAAGGAGTTGACTCTTGAATGAATGTAATAGTTCTTCGATCCAAAATTTAGAGTACCAGTTGCAAATTGTTTCTAATGGCATTGCAAAAATTTGGTTTCCCACTTGCAAATTGCTGGAGCTTTGTCCTAAAGGAGTTAACTCTTCAACGAATTTAAAAGTTCTTCGATCCAAAATTTGGAGTACCAGTTGCAAATTGTTTCTAAGGGCATTGCAAAATTTGGTTTCTCACTCGCAAATTACTTGAGCTTTATCCTAAAGGAGTTGACTCTTGAATGAATGTAATAGTTCTTCGATCCATAATTTAGAGTACCAGTTGCAAATTGTTTCTAAGGGCATTGTAAAATTTGGTTTCTCACTCGCTAATTACTAGAGCTTTATCCTAAAGGAGTTGACTCTTGAATGAATGTAATAGTTCTTCGATCCAAAATTTAGAGTACCAGTTGCAAATTGTTTCTAATGGCATTGCAAAATTTGGTTCCCACTTGCAAATTACTGGAGCTTTTTCCTAAAGGTTTTAACTCTTCAACGAATTTAATAGTTCTTCGATCCAAAATTTGGAGTACCAGTTGCAAATTGTTTCTAAGGGTATTGCAAAATTTGGTTTTCCACTTGCAAATTACTGGAGCTTTTTCCTAAAGGATTTAATTCTTCAACGAATTTAATAGTTCTTCGATCCAAAATTTGGAGTACCAGTTGCAAATTGTTTCTAAGGGCATTGTAAAATTTGGTTTCTCACTCGCAAATTACTAGAGCTTATATCCTAAAGGAGTTGTCTCTTGAATGAATGTAATAGTTCTTCGATCCAAAATTTGGAGTACCAGTTGCAAATTGTTTCTAAGGGCATTGTAAAATTTGGATTCTCACTCACAAATTACTAGAGCTTTATCTTAAAGGAGTTGACTCTTGAATGAATGTAAGAGTTCTTCGAGCCAAAATTTAGAGTACCAGTTGCAAATTGTTTCTAAGGGCATTGCAAATTTTGGTTTCTCACTTGCAAATTACAGGAGCTTTGTCCTAAAGGAGTTAACCCTTCAACGAATTTAACAGTTCTTCGATCTAAAATTTGGAGTACCAGTTGCAAATTGTTTCTAATGGCATTGCAAAATTTGGTTTTCCACTTGCAAATTACTGGAGCTTTGTCCTAAAGGAGTTAACTCTTCAATGAATTTAATAGTTCTTCGATCCAAAATTTAGAGCACCAGTTGTAAATTGTTTTTATGGGCATTGCAAAATTTGGTTTCCCACTTGCAAATTACTGGAGCTTTTTCCTAAAGGAGTTGATTCTTCAACGAATTTAATAGTTCTTCGATCCAAAATTCGGAGTACCAGTTGCAAATTGTTTCTAAGGGTATTGCAAAATTTAGTTTTCCACTTGCAAATTACTGCAGCTTTTTCCTAAAGGATTTCACTCTTCAACATATTTAATAGTTCTTCGATCCAAAATTTGGAGTACCAGTTGCAAATGGTTTCTAAGGGCATTGCAAAATTTGGTTTCCCACTTGCAAATTACTGGAGCTTTTCCTAAACGAGTTAATTCTTCAAAGAATTTAATAGTTCTTCGATCCAAAATTTGGAGTACCAGTTGCAAATTATTTCTAAGGGCATTGTAAAATTTGGTTTCTCACTCACAAATTACTAGAGCTTTATCCTAAAGGAGTTGTGTCTTAAATGAATGTAATAGTTCTTCGATCCAAAATTGGAGTACCAGTTGCAAATTGTTTCTAAGGGCATTCCAAAATTGGTTTCTCACTCACAAATTACACGAGCTTTATCCTAAAGGAGTTGTCTCTTAAATGAATGTAATAGTTCTTCGATCCAAATTTAGAGTACCATTTGCAAATTGTTTCTAAGGGTATTGCAAATTTGGTTTCCACTTGCAAATTACTGGAGCTTTTTTCCTAAAGGATTTAACTCTTCAACGAATTTAATAGTTCTTCGATCCAAAATTTGGAGTACCAGTTGCAAATTGTTTCTAAGGGCATTGCAAAATTTGGTTTCTCACTCGCAAATTACTTGAGCTTTATCCTAAAGGAGTTGACTCTTGAATGAATGTAAATAGTTCTTCGATCCACAATTTGGAGTACCAGTTGCAAATTGTTTCTAAGGGCATTGTAAAATTTGGTTTCTCACTCGTAAATTACTAGAGCTTTATCCTAAAGGAGTTGTCTCTTGAATGAATGTAATAGTTCTTCGATCCAAAATTTGGAGTACCAGTTGCAAATTGTTTTCTAAGGGCATTGTAAAATTTGGTTTCTCACTCGCAAATTACTAGAGCTTTATCCTAAAGGAGTTGTCTCTTGAATGAATGTAATAGTTCTTCGATCCAAAATTTGGAGTACCAGTTGCAAATTGTTTCTAAGGGCATTGTAAAATTTGGATTCTCACTCGCAAATTACTAGAGCTTTATCTTCAAGGAGTTGACTCTTGAATGAATGTAAGAGTTCTTCGAGCCAAAATTTAGAGTACCAGTTGCAAATTGTTTCTAAGGGCATTGCAAAATTTGGTTTCTCACTTGCAAATTACAGGAGCTTTGTCCTAAAGGAGTTAACTCTTCAACGAATTTCATAGTTCTTCGATCTAAAATTTGGAGTACCAGTTGCAAATTGTTTCTAATGGCATTGCAAAATTTGGTTTTCCACTTGCAATTACTGGAGCTTTGTCCTAAAGGAGTTAACTCTTCAATGAATTTAATAGTTCTTCGATCCAAAATTAGAGCACCAGTTGTAAATTGTTTTTAAGGGCATTGCAAAATTTGGTTTCCCACTTGCAAATTACTGGAGCTTTTCCTAAAGGAGTTGATTCTTCAACGAATTTAATAGTTCTTCGATCTAAAATTTAGAGTACCAGTTGCAAATTGTTTCTAATGGCATTGTAAAATTTGGTTTTCCACTTGCCAATTACTGGAGCTTTGTCCTAAAGGAGTTAACTCTTCAATGAATTTAATAGTTCTTCGATCCAAAATTTAGAGCACCAGTTGTAAATTGTTTTTAAGGGCATTGCAAATTTGGTTTCCCACTTGCAAATTACTGGAGCTTTTTCCTAAAGGAGTTGATTCTTCAACGAATTTAATAGTTCTTTGTTCTTCGATCCAAAATTCGGAGTACCAGTTGCAAATTGTTTCTAAGGGTATTGCAAAATTTACTTTTCCACTTGTAAATTACTGCAGCTTTTTCCTAAAGGATTTCACTCTTCAACGAATTTAATAGTTCTTCGATCCAAAATTTGGAGTACCAGTTGCAAATTGTTTCTAAGGGCATTGTAAATTTGGTTTCTCACTCGCAAATTACTTGAGCTTTATCCTAAAGGAGTTGACTCTTGAATGAATGTAATAGTTCTTCGATCCAAAATTAGAGTACCAGTTGCAAATTGTTTCTAATGGCATTGCAAAATTTGGTTTCTCACTTGCAAATTATAGGAGGTTTGTCCTAAAGGAGTTAATTCTTCAACGAATTTAATAGTTCTTCGATCCAAAATTTGGAGTACCAGTTGCAAATTGTTTCTAATGGCATTGTAAAATTTGGTTTTCCACTTGCCAATTACTGGAGCTTTGTCCTAAAGGAGTTAACTCTTCAAAGAATTTAATAGTTCTTCGATCCAAATTTAGAGTACCAGTTGCAAATTGTTTCTAAGGGTATTGCAAAATTTGGTTTTCCACTTGCAAATTACTGGAGCTTTTTCCTAAAGGATTTAACTCTTTAACGAATTAATAGTTCTTCGATCCAAAATTTGGAGTACCAGTTGCAAATTGTTTCTAAGGGCATTGCAAAATTTGGTTTCTCACTCGCAAATTACTTGAGCTTTATCCTAAAGGAGTTGACTCTTGAATGAATGTAATAGTTCTTCGATCCACAATTTGGAGTACCAGTTGCAAATTGTTTCTAAGGGCATTGTAAAATTTGGTTTCTCACTCGCAAATTACTGGAGCTTTTTCCTAAAGGATTTAACTCTTCAACGAATTTAATAGTTCTTTGATCCAAATTTGGAGTACCAGTTGCAAATTGTTTTCTAATGGCATTGTAAAATTTGGTTTTCCACTTGCCAATTACTGGACCTTTGTCCTAAAGGAGTTAACTCTTCAAAGAATTTAATAGTTCTTCGATCCAAAATTTAGAGTACCAGTTGCAAATTGTTTCTAAGGGCATTGCAAAATTTGGTTTCCCCTTGCAAATTACTGGAGCTTTTTCCTAAAGGAGTTAATTCGTCAACGAATTTAATAGTTCTTCGATCCAAAATTTGGAGTACCAGTTGCAAATTGTTTCTAAGGGCATTGTAAAATTTGGTTTCTCACTCGTAAATTACTAGAGCTTTATCCTAAAGGAGTTGTCTCTTAAATGAATGTAATAGTTCTTCGATCCAAAATTTGGAGTACCAGTTGGAAATTGTTTCTAAGGGCATTGCAAAATTGGGTTTCTGACTTGCAAATTATAGGAGCTTTGTCCTAAAGGAGTTAACTCTTCAACAAATTTAATAGTTCTTCGATCCAAATTTAGAGTACCAGTTGCAAATTGTTTCTAATGGCATTGCAAAATTTGGTTTCCCACTTGCAAATTACTGGAGCTTTTTCCTAAAGGAGTTAATTCTTCAACGAATTTAATAGTTCTTCGATCCAAAATTTGGAGTACCAGTTGCAAATTATTTCTAAGGGCATTGTAAAATTTGGTTTCTCACTCACAAATTACTCGAGCTTTATCCTAAAGGAGTTGTGTCTTAAATGAATGTAATAGTTCTTCGATCCAAAATTTGGAGTACCAGTTGGAAATTGTTTCTAAGGGCATTGAAAAATTTGGTTTCTCACTTGCACATTACAGGAGCTTTGTCCTAAAGGAGTTAAATCTCAATGGATTTAATAGTTCTTCGATCCAAAATTTGGAGCACCAGTTGCAAATTGTTTCTAAGGGCATTGCAAAATTTGGTTTCCCACTTCTAAATTACTGGAGCTCTTTCCTAAAGGAGTTAATTCTTTAACGAATTTAATAATTCTTTGATCCAAAATTCGGAGTACCAGTTGCAAATGTTTCTAAGGGCATTGCAAAATTTGGTTTCCCACTTGCAAATTACTGGAGCTTTGTCCTAGAGGAGTTAACTCTTCAACAAATTTAATACTTCTTCGATCCAAAATTTGGAGTACCAGTTGCAAATTGTTTCTGAGGGCATTGCAAAATTTGGTTTCTCACTTGCAAATTACAGGAGCTTTGTCCTAAAGGAGTTAACTCTTCAACGAATTTAATAGTTCTTCGATCCAAAATTTAGAGTACCAGTTGCAAATTGTTTCTAATGGCATTGCAAAATTTGGTTTTCCACTTGCCAATTACTGGAGCTTTGTCCTAAGGGAGTTAACTCTTGAATGAATGTAATAGTTCTTCGATCCAAAATTTGGAGTACCAGTTGCAAATTGTTTCTAAGGGCATTGCAAAATTTGTTTCTCACTTGCACATTACAGGAGCTTTGTCCTAAAGGAGTTAACTCTTTAATGAATTTAATAGTTCTTCGATCCAAAATTTGGAGCACCAGTTGCAAATTGTTTCTAAGGGCATTGCAAAATTTGGTTTCCCACTTGCAAATTACTGGAGCTTTTTTCTAAAGGAGTTAATTCTTCGACGAATTTAATAGTTCTTCGATCCAAAATTCGGAGTACCAGTTGCAAATTGTTTCTAAGGGTATTGCAAAATTTGGTTTTCCACTTGCAAATTACTGGAGCTTTTTCCTAAAGGATTTAACTCTTCAACGAATTTAATAGTTCTTCGATCCAAAATTTGGAGTACCAGTTGCAAATTGTTTCTAAGGGCATTGCAAAATTTGGTTTCTGACTTGCAAATTATAGGAGCTTTGTCCTAAAGGAGTTAACTCTTCAACGAATTTAATAGTTCTTCGATCCAAAATTTAGAGTACCAGTTGCAAATTGTTTCTAATGGCATTGCAAAATTTGGTTTCCCACTTGCAAATTACTGGAGCTTTTTCCTAAAGGAGTTAATTCTTCAACGAATTTAATAGTTCTTCGATCCAAAATTTGGAGTACCAGTTGCAAATTATTTCTAAGGGCATTGTAAAATTGGTTTCTCACTCCAAATTACTAGAGCTTTATCCTAAAGGAGTTGTGTCTTAATGAATGTAATAGTTCTTCGATCCAAAATTTGGAGTACCAGTTGGAAATTGTTTCTAAGGGCATTGAAAAATTTGGTTTCTCACTTGCACATTACAGGAGCTTTGTCCTAAAGGAGTTAACTCTTCAATGGATTTAATAGTTCTTCGATCCAAAATTTGGAGCACCAGTTGCAAATTGTTTCTAAGGGCATTGCAAAATTTGGTTTCCCACTTCTAAATTACTGGAGCTCTTTCCTAAAGGAGTTATTCTTTAACAAATTTAATAGTTCTTCGATCCAAAATCGGAGCACCAGTTGCAAATTGTTTCTAAGGGCATTGCAAAATTTGGTTTCCCACTTGCAAATTACTGGAGCTTTTTCCTAAAGGAGTTGATTCTTCAACGAATTTAATAGTTCTTCGATCCAAAATTCGGAGTACCAGTTGCAAATTGTTTCTAAGGGTATTGCAAAATTTACTTTTTCCACTTGTAAATTACTGCAGCAGCTTTTTCCTAAAGGATTTCACTCTTCAACGAATTTAATAGTTCTTCGATCCAAAATTTAGAGTACCAGTTGCAAATTGTTTCTAAGGGCATTGTAAAATTTCGTTTCTCACTCGCAAATTACTTGAGCTTTATCCTAAAGGAGTTGACTCTTGAATGAATGTAATAGTTCTTCGATCCAAAATTTAGAGTACCAGTTGCAAATTGTTTCTAATGGCATTGTGCAAAATTTGGTTTCTCACTTGCAAATTATAGGAGCTTTGTCCTAAAGGAGTTAATTCTTTCAACGAATTTAATAGTTCTTCGATCCAAAATTTGGAGTACCAGTTGCAAATTTTTCTAATGGCATTGTAAAAATTTGGTTTTCCACTTGCCAATTACTGGAGCTTTGTCCTAAAGGAGTTAACTCTTCAAAGAATTTAATAGTTCTTCTTCGATCCAAAATTTAGAGTACCAGTTGCAAATTGTTTCTAAGGGTATTGCAAAATTTGGTTTTCCACTTGCAAATTACTGGAGCTTTTTCCTAAAGGATTAACTCTTCAACGAATTTAATAGTTCTTCGATCCAAAATTTGGAGTACCAGTTGCAAATTGTTTCTAAGGGCATTGCAAAATTTGGTTTCCCACTTGCAAACTACAGGAGCTTTGTCCTAAAGGAGTTAACTCTTCAATGAATTTAATAGTTCTTCGATCTAAAATTTAGAGTACCAGTTGCAAATTGTTTCTAATGGCATTGCAAAATTTTGGTTTCCCACTAGCAAATACTGGAGCTTTGTCCTAAAGGAGTTAACTCTTCAATGAATTTCATAGTTCTTCGATCCAAAATTGGAGTACCAGTTGCAAATTGTTTCTAAGGGCATTGCAAAATTTGGTTTCCCACTTGCAAATTACTGGAGCTTTTTCCTAAAGGAGTTAATTCTTCGACGAATTTAATAGTTCTTCGATCCAAAATTCGGAGTACCTGTTGCAAATTGTTTCTAAGGGTATTGCAAAATTTGGTTTTCTACTTGCAAATTACTGGAGCTTTTTCCAAAAGGATTTAACTCTTCAACGATTTAATAGTTCTTTTGATCCAAAATTTGGAGTACCAGTTGCAAATTGTTTCTAAGGGCATTGTAAAATTTGGTTTCTCACTCGCAAATTACTTGAGCTTTATCCTAAAGGAGTTGACTCTTGAATGAATGTAATAGTTCTTCGATCCAAAATTTGGAGTACCAGTTGCAAATTGTTTCTAAGGGCATTGCAAAATTTGGTTTCTGACTTGCAAATTACAGGAGCTTTGTCCTAAAGGAGTTAATTCTTCAACGAATTTAATAGTTCTTCGATCCAAAATTTGGAGTACCAGTTGCAAATTGTTTCTAATGGCATTGCAAAATTTGGTTTTCACTTGCCAATTACTGGAGCTTTGTCCTAAGGGAGTTAACTCTTGAATGAATGTAATAGTTCTTCGATCCAAAATTTGGAGTACCAGTTGCAAATTGTTTCTCAGGGCATTGCAAAATTTGGTTTCTCACTTGCATTACAGGAGCTTTGTCCTAAAGGAGTTAACTCTTTAATGAATTTAATAGTTCTTCGATCCAAAATTTGGAGCACCAGTTGCAAATTGTTTCTAAGGGCATTGCAAAATTTGGTTTCCCACTTGCAAATTACTGGAGCTTTTTCCTAAAGGAGTTAATCTTCGACGAATTTAATAGTTCTTCGATCCAAAATTCGGAGTACCAGTTGCAAATTGTTTCTAAGGGTATTGCAAAATTTGGTTTTCCACTTGCAAATTACTGGAGCTTTTCCTAAAGGATTTAACTCTTCAACGAATTTAATAGTTCTTCGATCCAAAATTTGGAGTACCAGTTGCAAATTGTTTCTAAGGGCATTGCAAAATTTGTTTCTCACTCACAAATTACTTGAGCTTTATCCTAAAGGAGTTGACTCTTGAATGAATGTAATAGTTCTTCGATCCATAATTTGGAGTACCAGTTGCAAATTGTTTCTAAGGGCATTGTAAAATTTGGTTTCTCACTCGCAAATTACTAGAGCTTTATCCTAAAGGAGTTGACTCTTGAATGAATGTAATAGTTCTTCGATCCTAAATTTAGAGTACCAGTTGCAAATTGTTTCTAATGGCATTGCAAAATTTGGTTTCCCACTTGCAAATTGCTGGAGCTTTGTGCTAAAGGAGTTAACTCTTCAACGAATTTAATACTTCTTTGATCTAAAATTTAGAGTACCAGTTGCAAATTGTTTCTAACGGCATTGCAAAATTTGGTTTCCCACTTGCAAATTGCTGCAGCTTTGTCCTAAAGGAGTTTACTCTTCAACGAATTTAATACTTCTTCGATCTAAAATTTGGAGTACTAGTTGAAAATTGTTTCTAAGGGCATTGCAAATTTGGTTTTCCCACTTGCAAATTACTAGAGCTTTTTCCTAAAGGAGTTAATTCTTCAACGAATTTAATAGTTCTTCGATCCAAAATTTGGAGTACCAGTTGCAAATTGTTTCTAAGGGCATTGCAAAATTTGGTTTCCACATGCAAATTACTGGAGCTTTTCCTAAAGGAGTTGATTCTTCAATGAATTTAATAGTTCTTCGATCCAAAATTCGGAGTACCAGTTGCAAATTGTTTCTAAGGGTATTGCAAAATTTACTTTCCCACTTGTAAATTACTGCAGCTTTTTCCTAAAGGATTTCACTCTTCAACGAATTTAAAGTTCTTCGATCCAAAATTTGGAGTACCAGTTGCAAATTGTTTCTAAGGGCATTGCAAAATTTGGTTTTCCACTCGCAAATTACTGAGCTTTATCCTAAAGGAGTTAACTCTTGAATGAATGTAATTAGTTCTTCGATCCACAATTTTGAGTACCAGTTGCAAATTGTTTCTAAGGGCATTGTAAAATTGGTTTCTCACTCGTAAATTACTGGAGCTTTTTTCTAAAGGAGTTAACTCTTCAACGAATTTAATAGTTCTTTGATCCAAAATTTGGAGTACCAGTTGCAAATTGTTTCTAAGGGCATTGCAAATTTGGTTTTCCACTTGCAAATTACTGAGCTTTTTCCTAAAGGAGTTAACTCTTCAACGAATTTAATAGTTCTTCGATCCAAAATTTGGAGTACCAGTTGCAAATTGTTTCTAATGGCATTGCAAAATTTGGTTTCCTCCCTTGCAAAGACAGGAGCTTTTCCTAAAGGAGTTAACTCTTCAATGAATTTAATAGTTCTTCGATCTAAAATTTGGAGTACCAGTTGCAAATTGTTTTCTAATGGCATTGCAAAATTTGGTTTTCCACTAGCAAATACTGAGCTTTGTCCTAAAGGAGTTAACTCTTCAATGAATTTATAGTTCTTCGATCCAAAATTGGGAGTACCAGTTGCAAATTGTTTCTAAGGGCATGCAAAATTTGGTTTCCCACTTGCAAATTACTGGAGCTTTTTCCTAAAGGAGTTAATTCTTCAACGAATTTAATAGTTCTTCGATCCAAAATTTGGAGTACCAGTTGCAAATTGTTTCTAAGGGCATTGCAAAATTTGGTTTCTCACTCACAAATTACTTGAGCTTTTTCCTAAAGGAGTTGACTCTTGAATGAATGTAATAGTTCTTCGATCCATAATTTGGAGTACCAGTTGCAAATTGTTTCTAAGGGCATTGTAAAATTTGGTTTCTCACTCGCAAATTACTAGAGCTTTATCCTAAAGGAGTTGACTCTTGAATGAATGTAATAGTTCTTCGATCCAAAATTTAGAGTACCAGTTGCAAATTGTTTCTAATGGCATTGCAAAATTTGGTTTCCCACTTGCAAATTACTGGAGCTTTGTCCTAAAGGAGTTAACTCTTCAACGAATTTAATACTTCTTTGATCTAAAATTTAGAGTACCAGTTGCAAATTGTTTCTAACGGCATTGCAAAATTTGGTTTCCCACTTGCAAATTGCTGCAGCTTTGTCCTAAAGGAGTTAACTCTTCAACGAATTTAATACTTCTTCGATCTAAATTTGGAGAGTACTAGTTGAAATTGTTTCTAAGGGCATTGCAAAATTTGGTTTCCCACTTGCAAATTACTAGAGCTTTTTCCTAAAGGAGTTAATTCTTCAACGAATTTAATAGTTCTTCGATCCAAAATTTGGAGTACCAGTTGCAAATTGTTTCTAAGGGCATTGCAAAATTTGGTTTCCCACTTGCAAATTACTGGAGCTTTTTCCTAAAGGAGTTGATTCTTCAACGAATTTAATAGTTCTTCGATCCAAAATTCGAGAGTACCAGTTGCAAATTGTTTCTAAGGGTATTGCAAAATTTACTTTTCCACTTGTAAATTACTGCAGCTTTTTCCTAAAGGATTTCACTCTTCAACGAATTTAATAGTTCTTCGATCCAAAAATTTGGAGTACCAGTTGCAAATTGTTCTAAGGGCATTGTAAAATTTGGTTTCTCACTCGCAAATTACTTGAGCTTTATCCTAAAGGGAGTTGACTCTTGAATGAATGTAATAGTTCTTCGATCCAAAATTTAGAGTACCAGTTGCAAATTGTTTCTAATGGCATTGCAAAATTTGGTTTCTCACTTGCAAATTACAGGAGCTTTGTCCTAAAGGAGTAATTCTTCAACGAATTTAATAGTTCTTCGATCCAAAATTTGGAGTACCAGTTGCAAATTGTTTTAATGGCATTGTAAAATTTGGTTTTCCACTTGCCAATTACTGGAGCTTTGTCCTAAAGGAGTTAACTCTTCAAGAATTTAATAGTTCTTCGATCCAAAATTTAGAGTACCAGTTGCAAATTGTTTCTAAGGGTATTGCAAAATTGGTTTTTCCACTTGCAAATTACTGGAGCTTTTTCCTAAAGGATTTAACTCTTCAACGAATTTAATAGTTCTTCGATCCAAAATTTGGAGTACCAGTTGCAAATTGTTTCTAAGGGCATTGCAAATTTGGTTTCTCACTCGCAAATTACTTGAGCTTTATCCTAAAGGAGTTGACTCTTGAATGAATGTAATAGTTCTTCGATCCACAATTTGGAGTACCAGTTGCAAATTGTTTCTAAGGGCATTGTAAAATTTGGTTTTCTCACTCGTAAATTACTGGAGCTTTTTCCTAAAGGATTTAACTCTTCAACGAATTTAATAGTTCTTTGATCCAAAATTTAGAGTACCAGTTGCAAATTGTTTCTAATGGCATTGTAAAATTTGGTTTCCACTTGCCAATTACTGGACCTTTGTCCTAAAGGAGTTAACTCTTCAAAGAATTTAATAGTTCTTCGATCAAAATTTAGAGTACCAGTTGCAAATTGTTTTCTAAGGGCATTGCAAAATTTGGTTTCCCACTT
This sequence comes from Prosopis cineraria, assembly GCF_029017545.1. Lineage (NCBI taxonomy): Eukaryota > Viridiplantae > Streptophyta > Magnoliopsida > Fabales > Fabaceae > Prosopis > Prosopis cineraria. Next base: position 54,973 of record NW_026555495.1, read on the forward strand.
GCAAATTACTGGAGCTTTTTCCTAAAGGAGTTAATTCTTCAACGAATTTAATAGTTCTTCGATCCAAATTTGGAGTACCAGTTGCAATTGTTTCTAAGGGCATTGTAAAATTTGGTTTCTCACTGCAAATTACTAGAGCTTTATCCTAAGGAGTTGTCTCTTAAATGAATGTAATAGTTCTTCAATCCAAAATTTGGAGTACCAGTTGCAAATTGTTTCTAAGGGCATTGCAAAATTTGGTTTCTGACTTGCAATTATAGGAGCTTTGTCCTAAAGGAGTTAACTCTTCAACGAATTAATAGTTCTTCGATCCAAAATTTAGAGTACCAGTTGCAAATTGTTTCTAATGGCATTGCAAAATTGGTTTCCCACTTGCAATACTGGAGCTTTTTCCTAAAGGAGTTACTTCTTCAACGAATTTAATAGTTCTTCGATCCAAAATTTTGAGTACCAGTTGCAAATTATTTCTAAGGGCATTGTAAAATTTGGTTTCTCACTCACAAATTACTAGAGCTTTATCCTAAAGGAGTTGTTTCTTTAAATGAATGTAATAGTTCTTCGATCCAAATTTGGAGTACCAGTTGGAAATTGTTTCTAAGGGCATTGAAAAATTTGGTTTCTCATTGCACATTACAGGAGCTTTGTCCTAAAGGAGCTAACTCTAATGGATTTAATAGTTCTTCGATCCAAAATTTGGAGCACCAGTTGCAAATTGTTTCTAAGGGCATTGCAAAATTTGGTTCCCACTTCCAATTACTGGAGCTTTTGCCTAAAGGAGTTAATTCTTTAATGAATTTAATAGTTCTTCGATCCAAAATTCGGAGTACCAGTTGCAAATTGTTTCTAAGGGCATTGCAAAATTTGGTTTCCCACTTGCAAATTACTGGAGCTTTGTCCTAAAGGAAGTTAACTCTTCAACGAATTTAATAGTTCTTTGATCCAAAATTGGAGTACCAGTTGCAAATTGTTTCTAAGGGCATTGCAAAATTTGGTTTCCCACTTGCAAATTACAGGAGCTTTGTCCTAAAGGAGTTAACTCTTCAATGAATTTAATAGTTCTTCGATCCAAAATTTAGAGTACCAGTTGCAAATTGTTTCTAATGGCATTGCAAAATTTGGTTTCCACTAGCAAATTACTGGAGCTTTGTCCTAAAGGAGTTAACTCTTCAATGAATTTAATAGTTCTTCGATCCAAAATTTAGAGTACCAGTTGCAAATTGTTTCTAAGGGCATTGCAAAATTTGGTTTCCCACTTGCAAATTACTGGAGCTTTTCCTAAAGGAGTTAATTCTTCAACGAATTTAATAGTTCTTCGATCCAAAATTTGGAGTACCAGTTGCAAATTGTTTCTAAGGGCATTGCAAAATTTGGTTTCTCCACTCGCAAATTACTAGAGCTTTATCCTAAAGGAGTTGTCTCTTAATGAATGTAATAGTTCTTCGATCCAAATTTGGAGTACCAGTTGCAAATTGTTTCTAAGGGCATTGCAAAATTTGGTTTCTGACTTGCAAATTACTAGAGCTTTGTCCTAAAGGAGTTAACTCTTCAACGAATTTAATAGTTCTTCGATCCAAAATTTAGAGTACCAGTTGCAAATTGTTTCTAAGGCATTGCAAAATTTGGTTTCCCACTTGCAAATTACTGGAGCTTTTTCCTAAAGGAGTTAATTCTTCAACGAATTTAATAGTTCTTCGATCCAAAATTTGGAGTACCAGTTGCAAATTGTTTCTAAGGGCATTGTAAAATTTGGTTTCTCACTCACAAATTACTGGAGCTTTATCCTAAAGGAGTTGTGTCTTCAATGAATGTAATAGTTCTTCGATCCAAAATTTGGAGTACCAGTTGCAAATGTTTCTAAGGGCATTGCAAAATTTGGTTTCTCACTTGCAAATTACAGGAGCTTTGTCCTAAAGGAGTTAACTCTTCAATGAATTTAATAGTTCTTCGATCCAAAATTTGGAGCACCAGTTGCAAATTGTTTCTAAGGGCATTGCAAAAATTTGGTTTCCCACTTGCCAAATTACTGGAGCTTTTTCCTAAAGGAGTTAATTCTTTCAATGAATTTAATAGTTCTTCGATCCAAAATTCGGAGTACCAGTTGCAAATTGTTTCTAAGGGCATTGCAAAATTTGGTTTTCCACTTGCAAATTACTGGAGCTTTGTCCTAAAGGAGTTAACTCTTCAACGAATTTAATAGTTCTTTGATCCAAAATTTGGAGTACCAGTTGCAAATTGTTTCTAAGGGCATTGCAAATTTGGTTTCCCACTTGCAAATTACAGGAGCTTTGTCCTAAAGGAGTTAACTCTTCAATGAATTTAATAGTTCTTCGATCTAAAATTTAGAGTACCAGTTGCAAATTGTTTCTAATGGCATTGCAAAATTTGGTTTTCCACTAGCAAATTACTGGAGCTTTGTCCTAAAGGAGTTAACTCTTCAATGAATTTAATAGTTCTTCGATCCAAAATTTGGAGTACCAGTTGCAAATTGTTTCTAAGGGCATTGCAAAATTTGGTTTCCCACTTGCAAATTACTGGAGCTTTTTCCTAAAGGAGTTAATTCTTCGAACGAATTTAATAGTTCTTCGATCCAAAATTCCGAGTACCAGTTGCAAATTGTTTCTAAGGGTATTGCAAAATTTGGTTTTCTCACTTGCAAATTACTGGAGCTTTTTCCTAAAGGAGTAACTCTTCAACGAATTTAATAGTTCTTTGATCCAAAATTTGGAGTACCAGTTGCAAATTGTTTCTAAGGGCATTGTAAAATTTGGTTTCTCTCACCGCAAATTACTTGAGCTTTATCCTAAAGGAGTTGACTCTGAATGAATGTAATAGTTCTTCGATCCAAAATTTGGAGTACCAGTTGCAAATTATTTCTAAGGGCATTGCAAAATTTGGTTTCTGACTTGCAAATTACAGGAGCTTTGTCCTAAAGGAGTTAATTCTTCAACGAATTTAATAGTTCTTCGATCCAAAATTAGAGTACCAGTTGCAAATTGTTTCTAATGGCATTGCAAAATTTGGTTTTCCACTTGCCAATTACTGGAGCTTTGTCCTAAGGGAGTTTAACTCTTGAATGAATTAATAGTTCTTCGATCCAAAATTTGGAGTAGCAGTTGCAAATTGTTTCTAAGGGCATTGCAAAATTTGGTTTCTCACTTGCACATTACAGGAGCTTTGTCCTAAAGGAGTTAACTCTTTAATGAATTTAATAGTTCTTCGATCCAAAATTTGGAGCACCAGTTGCAAATTGTTTCTAAGGGCATTGCAAAATTTGGTTTCCCACTTGCAAATTACTGGAGCTTTTTCCTAAAGGAGTTAATTCTTCGACGAATTTAATAGTTCTTCGATCCAAAATTCGGAGTACCAGTTGCAAATTGTTTCTAAGGTATTGCAAAATTTGGTTTTCCACTTGCAAATTACTGGAGCTTTTTCCTAAAGGATTTAACTCTTCAACGAATTTAATAGTTCTTCGATCCAAAATTTGGAGTACCAGTTGCAAATTGTTTCTAAGGGCATTGTAAAATTTGGTTTCTCACTCACAAATTACTGAGCTTTATCCTAAAGGAGTTGACTCTTGAATGAATGTAATAGTTCTTCGATCCATAATTTGGAGTACCAGTTGCAAATTGTTTCTAAGGGCATTGTAAAATTTGGTTTCTCACTCGCAAATTACTAGAGCTTTATCCTAAAGGAGTTGACTCTTGAATGAATGTAATAGTTCTTCGATCCAAAATTTAGAGTACCAGTTGCAAATTGTTTCTAATGGCATTGCAAAATTTAGTTTCCCACTTGCAAATGCTGGAGCTTTGTCCTAAAGGAGTTAACTCTTCAACGAATTTAATACTTCTTTGATCTAAAATTTAGAGTACCAGTTGCAAATTGTTTCTAAGGCATTGCAAAATTTGGTTTCCCACTTGCAAATTACTGCAGCTTTGTCCTAAAGGAGTTAACTCTTCAACGAATTTAATACTTCTTCGATCCAAAATTGGAGTACCAGTTGCAAATTGTTTCTAAGGGCATTGCAAAATTTGGTTTTCCACTTGCCAATTACTGGAGCTTTGTCCTAAAGGAGTTAACTCTTCAATGAATTTAATAGTTCTTCGATCCAAAATTTGGAGTACCAGTTGCAAATTGTTTCTAAGGGCATTGCAAAATTTGGTTTCTCACTTGCAAATTACTGGAGCTTTGTCCTAAAGGAGTTAACTCTTCAATGAATTTAATAGTTCTTCGATCCAAAATTTGGAGTACCAGTTGCAAATTGTTTCTAAGGGCATTGCAAAATTTGGTTTCCCACTTGCAAATTACTGGAGCTTTTTCCTAAAGGAGTTAACTCTTCAACGAATTTAATAGTTCTTCGATCCAAAATTGGAGTACCAGTTGCAAATTGTTTCTAAGGGCATTGCAAAATTTGGTTTTTCCACTTGCAAATTACTGGAGCTTTTCCTAAAGGATTTAACTCTTCAACGAATTTAATAGTTCTTCGATCCAAAATTTGGAGTACCAGTTGCAAATTGTTTCTAAGGGCATTGTAAAATTTGGTTTCTCCTCACAAATTACTTGAGCTTTATCCTAAAGGAGTTGACTCTTGAATGAATGTAATAGTTCTCGATCCAAAATTTGGAGTACCAGTTGCAAATTGTTTCTAAGGGCATTGTAAAATTTGGTTTTCTCACTCGCAAATTACTAGAGCTTTATCATAAAGGAGTTGATCTTGAATGAATGTAATAGTTCTTCGATCCAAAATTTAGAGTACCAGTTGCAAATTGTTTCTAATGGCATTGCAAAATTTAGTTTCCCACTTGCAAATTGCTGGAGCTTTTCCTAAAGGAGTTAACTCTTCAACGAATTAATACTTCTTCGATCCAAAATTAGAGTACCAGTTGCAAATTGTTTCTAACGGCATTGCAAATTTGGTTTCCCACTTGCAAATTACTGAGCTTTGTCCTAAAGGAGTTAACTCTTCAACGAATTTAATAGTTCTTCGATCCAAAATTTGGAGTACCAGTTGAAAATTGTTTCTAAGGGCATTGCAAAATTTGGTTTCCCACTTGCAAATTACTAGAGCTTTTTCCTAAAGGAGTTAATTCTTCAATGAATTTAATAGTTCTTCGATCCAAAATTTGGAGTACCAGTTGCAAATTGTTTCTAAGGGCATTGCAAAATTTGGTTTCCCACTTGCAAATTACTGGAGCTTTTTCCTAAAGGAGTTAACTCTTCAACAAATTTAATAGTTCTTCGATCCAAAATTTGGAGTACCAGTTGCAAATTGTTTCTAAGGGCATTGTAAAATTTGGTTCTCACTTGCTAATTACTTGAGCTTTATCCTAAAGGAGTTGACTCTTGAATGAATGTAATAGTTCTTCGATCCAAAATTAGAGTACCAGTTGCAAATTGTTTCTAAGGGCATTGTAAACTAGAGCTTTATCCTAAAGGAGTTGACTCTTGAATGAATGTAATAGTTCTTCGATCCAAAATTTGGAGTACCAGTTGCAAATTTTTTTCTAAGGGCATTGCAAAATTTTGGTTTCGCACTTTCACATTACAGGAGCTTTGTCCTAAAGGAGTTAACTCTTGAACGAATCTAATAGTTCTTCGATCCAAAATTTAGAGTACCAGTTGCAAATTGTTTCTATGGCATTGCAAAATTTGGTTTCCCACTTGCAAATTGCTGGAGCTTTGTCCTAAAGGAGTTAACTCTTCAACGAATTTAATACTTTTCTTCGATCTAAATTTGGAGTACCAGTTGCAAATGTTTCTAAGGGCATTGCAAAATTTGGTTTCTCACTTGCAAATTACAGGAGCTTTGTCCTAAAGGAGTTAACTCTTCAACGAATTAATAGTTCTTTGATCCAAAATTTGGAGTACCAGTTGCAAATTGTTTCTAAGGGCATTGCAAAATTTGGTTTCTCACTGCCAAATTACAAGAGCTTTGTCCTAAAGGAGTTAACTCTTCAACGAATTTAATAGTTCTTCGATCCAAAATTTAGAGTACCAGTTTAGAAATTGTTTCTAATGGCATTGCAAAATTGGTTTTCCACTTGCAAATTACTAGAGCTTTGTCCTAAGGAGTTAATAGTTCTTCGATCCAAAATTTGGAGTACCAGTTGCAAATTGTTTCTAAGGGCATTGCAAAATTTAGTTTCCCACTTGCAAATTACTGGAGCTTTTTCCTAAAGGAGTTTATTCTTCAACGAATTTAATAGTCCTTCGATCCAAAATTTGGAGTACCAGTTGCAAATTGTTTCTAAGGGCATTGTAAAATTTGGTTTCTCACTCAAAATTACTAGAGCTTTGTCCTAAAGGAGTTGAACTCTTGAATGAATTTAATAGTTCTTCGATCCAAAATTTGGAGTACCATTGCAAATTGTTTCTAAGGGCATGCAAAATTTGGTTTCTCACTTGCAAATTACAGGAGCTTTGTCCTAAAGGAGTTAACTCTTCAATGAATTTAATAGTTCTTCGATCCAAAATTTCGAGTACCAGTTGCAAATTGTTTTCTAAGGGCATTGCAAAATTTGGTTTCTCACTTGCAAATTACGGAGCTTTGTCCTAAAGGAGTTAACTCTTCAACGAATTTAATAGTTCTTCGATCCAAATTTAGAGTACCAGTTGTAAATTGTTTCTATGGCATTGCAAAATTTGGTTTCCCACTTGCAAATTACTGGAACTTTATCCTAAAATAATAACTTTGTTGAGAATTTATTAGTTACCCCACCCAAAATTTTGACACACAGTTGCGCTATTGGCTATATATAATTGATTTGGTTGCTTGTTCACTTGCTTGATAGTCACAATAAGTGTTTTATTTAGAAAATTGCATGATTATTTGTTACATTGAATTGGATCACCATATGATTAAAGTAATATAAATAGCAGCCCGGCTGTATCAATTGGCAGGAAATACATATTATTTTAATTTGTTGAAAATAATAAGTATTATTAGTACCTATGATATAAAATCCAAATGGAGGTGTTGGCAATCTTGTTTAGACAAAATCATAATTCAGTTAGGTAAAATGCATGCATGTGACCAAATTTTGATCAAATAACATGTTTTGGATACAAAATTAATCAAGCATATCCCACAAAGGCCAGCCTAATTTTGCAGCCAAAAATTCTATTCTTATACGCCCTGCAATGTATTGGTAAAAATATTCTTATAAGCCTAAAATTGGATACAGCTTTAAATTCAATTGAGCATGTCCTCACTTGTACAAATTACATAGTCTACCTTCAACTAAAACACGTGAGGGAAAAAATTGAAGAAGAGGCAATTTCTACAAATTAGAATAGTGAACGTTGATGAGGAGCAGGACCTTCAGTGAGGCAAATGCATCACACCCATCAAAGATTAATGATGAAAAATGTCACAGATTAAAAATTCATCTACACTTCTTTCCTGCCCTCTTTGGGGTCGATTAGCGCTGAGACAGAGGCAAATACTTCGTTTCTTACTTCATTTCTCGTGTGATTTACCAGCCCCCACACCACACATCCACCCTAAACTGTCTCAGTTGTTGCTAAAAAACATAAAGAAAATTTAAGTTTTACATTGATAATTGGAAGAAAAAAATTAGAAAGATTGTGGATCACATATACATACGTTTGAAATCCTCCATGGTCAGTCCTGTCCTCTTTTTCTTCTTTTACCATCCCATTCTGTACAGTACTTTATGACATATACCCCACATCATCTCTACAAATATGAGCAATTAAGGTAAGGCAATTGTCTACTAGAAATGAATACATTAAAAGGTAGTTGTTTTCATAGATAGTTACTTACATATTACTCTTGTTTGGGAAGTTCTTCAAATATCATCTCCATCTGAAAATCCTCTCCATATTTCTCCGAGTCACATGCTTGTAACAACTCAATTATGCTAGTTCTCTACAAATAGTTCCAGAGTTAGATAACCATTCCTATGTAAAAATTTAAGTAACCTAAAGTAGTTATGCAAAAGCACTAATAAAGCATACCAAAATCTGGCCATCATCTTCTTCTCTTTAAATAACTTCCCAGCCAATGAATCAAGAATGAAAAATTTGTCATTTTTCAATCAGCACAATAACAAACCAGTGATTGAACACAAGCATAGGCAAGAAGAGGTAATCACAGTTTCCAAGGTTATATCCAAGTTGATCGGGCATGAGCATCTTTGCATCCTCAAAGACAACCATCTTAACTTTTTATCCCTTAGGGTGGCCATAAATTCTGAATCAAATATGTACCTTCGCACCTTCCCTTCACGAAGTTGCTCACCAACCATCACTTTTGCGACCATGCTCATGACCTACAAAGATCACATCTAATACTCAATGTGCTATCCAATTAAGAAACTAATTAATTAAAACTATTAGACATACTGCTGTACTTATCCATTTTTTAGGACCAAGACTTTGGCATTCAGCCCTAGTTAAGTAGTAATCATACATCTCACAACACACCTACTAAAAAAATGTGTTATTATATCAATCATAATGCACCATGATTATCGAAAAGTAATATCACATTACTTACTCTTCACCCTCTGCTTGATTGGTCCTGCCTAGTGCAATATTCATATATTTGTTGTTCTTTTGTAATTCTCCTTTGTATTGGTTCTTTCAAAAAAGGTGACCAATTTACCTCAACCCTTTTCCTCTCAGACCTCCTAACCATTGGGCTTTCATTGTTCTCCTCCTCTTCTTACCATCTTGTCTTTCATCACACTTTCTTCCCTTACTATCAGAGCCTTCATCTTCATCTTCTTTAGATCTAGCTCCAGCTGCAGTTTCATGTCCATCGTCATCCTCATCTTCATCCCCATCTTCATCCCTAGCTTCATGTGCATCTTTAGCTTCATCTTCGCCCTTGTCTCCTATCTCCCATCTTCTTCAGCTTCATTTTTATCTCCATAGTCCTCTTCCTCTACTTCTTCTTCTTCGCTTGGTTCGCCAACCCACATGATAGCTTTACTATCAGATATTTGAAGCTGGTTAAGACTTTGTTGCAACTTTAGCACTTTACTTGCAAATGTATTGGCATATTGCAAAAAGTCTTCATATATCTCCCTCTCACACCCTAACCAAGTTTCAACACCAAGCTTATTAAGTAAGTGAAAACCAAAACATAGACAATAAATTATAAACATTTACATACCGGGTGAGTTATTGTTGCAAGTGGAGGTAAAACTTCAGACACTTCATTAGCCTGACCACCATAAAGAATACTGTGATGCTTTCTTTTTCCAGCTTAACCCCATTTTTGCACCATGTGTTGGTTCCACAAATGCATCACAAGCGTTCCACCATCTATTGACGGTGTTGGGCCTAATGGAAAGTGGTGCATGTAAAATATCTACACCACAAGGATAATTATAATCTAATCAATAACAAATAAACTGGAACAAAATATAGAAGGATTTCAAATAGACTATACCAATAAGAAAAATAAGCATCCTCCTATATTCTTCTTCTTTCGTCCACTCCTTAATGCTGTCTTATAAGTGAAATTTCTCTAATAAGCTCTAATAACACAAAAGATGACCAATCATATCTTGAACATTTTTCTTCTTCCACTCAAACTTTTAATACTCCTCATACTAACAGTTGTACTTGTTGTGGGACAAAGAAATATTCCTAAAGTGAATAACAAAAACACCATTTCAAAATTTTTTTCAGCCTTGTCGGATATTACCATACTCTTCAACTCAGTGAAGGGGTTTGCCAAGATAATTATTCTTTAATACTTGACATGCTTTGCTGTCATCATCTAAAAAATAGCTTTCCCCCACCATAAGGCACACCTAAGATAGTGTGCACATCCTTTCCATCAACACTTAATTTCTTCCCTCTAATTCTCGAGTGTTGAGGTTGGTGTGTCAAAAGCAGCAATTACTTGTTCACATAACTCTCTGGGTAGTTTATTAAATTTAAAATCCGAGATTGGAACCCCCCATTTTCTTGACCTTAGTACATAACCTTTTATGTTTGGATATGTATTCCACAACTTCCTTGAACTGGTTAGGAGAGCAACGCGTATTAAAGAAACCTACAAACCAAGAAGAATAATAACACCATACAATGCATAACAATCATACTAAAAACCTCATTAATTTAAAATAAATACAAGTTAGTGATATCGTTGCCGTGGAACAAGATGCTGATTCCTTGCCTCCTCGTCATTTAACGAAGCCATGTTTCTATATCTTTCTTGTTCAGCATTTGATAATTTTTTGCCAACTTTCTCTCATTGAGTCATTGGCTTCTATAAGACCACTGAATCTTCCTTCATTTTGTTTAAGAAACTCTTTCTTAAAGTTGTCATATCCAACTTCTTTTTTATTGTAGCTTTCTTGTTGTCCATAGTTTCTTGGTTCTTTGTGCCCTAACAAACAAGCTTCCCACCTAATTATCACTGATGCAAGTCCCAAAAAAAACACTGGTTAAAATTAAACCAATAAATTGAAAGAAAGTAAGCAGAAACAAGCAGAATTTCATTAATAAAGCTTAGCAACTTTGCTCATGGTCAAAGGCACAACAAACATGCATGTCCACAAGAAGAGAGAAGCTGAACTTTTGCAAAGAGAAATTGAGAAAAACACAACAAGTTTTGGGCAACAAAGATTGTGCACTAACAAAACCTAGAAAATTATCTTCTTTTCTTTGACAGCTAAAAAAATATCTCTTTTTGCATAAATTCCCAAAACTGTTTCTTTTTGTGTTAAATTCCTAATCCAAAAAAGGATCTTCAGTAGGATAAACACTCACAGGAAACAGGCATAAAAAACGCACCTTAAGTTAACAGGGAGTGGGAGTGATGCTATTGAAAGCTAGCCGTTTTATGGCCTGATGTTACTAGTCAACACCAAATAAGAGGTGGGGATTAAACCACCCTCCTTTCGAATGGAGGAGGGATGTTTCCTCCCCCTGGGGGGGCGGGGGTTTTTTTATGTTGGTAGGGGGAGAGGCTAGG
>NW_026555496.1:0-65606 GCF_029017545.1 Prosopis cineraria
GTTAGTGAATTCCCAAGTGGCAATAATGGATCTCACCTTTACAAAGGGACATTTTTTTAATCACAATTAAGGACCATTGGTCCTTACCTGGGATTTCAAAATTTCATGGTCCGTAATTGGGATTAATGGTCTTAATAGGTCCTTAATTGTCATTCTCCCTTACAAAAACAGCTTTACTATAATGCAAGTCCAGAGAACCAACATGTTTTCATTAAAGGTCTAAAAGTCTCTCTGAAATTAAGTTTTTTTAATTAAAAAAGGAATTATTTATTTGTGAAATATATAATAGAACATTCATAAATGACATTCAAAGTCTATTTATTAATAATAAAATATTCTTCATTTTACATAATTCTCATGGTTTACATTTATTGAATGAGAGAAAATTTATAAATCACCTAAATAATATTTACAACAAAAGCTTCATAATAACATTCAAATTATATTTATTAATAACAAAAATCAGTTAATTTCACATAGTTCACATAGTTTATTGTTATAGGAAGAGAAAAAATTTACAAATTACTCAAATAAAATTTACAATAAAAGCTCCATAAATAACATTCAAAGTCCATTTATTTATAACAAAACTTTCATTTATTTTATATAGTTTAATTTTGTTTAAGGAGATGAAATTTACAAATTATCTAAATAAAATTTACAACAAAGTGTGCTTTTATTGCATATCAGTTGGCTAAATGATTTCCTTCTTAGTGAAGTTGTGGGTCGTTTTCTTTTTCTTTTTTTTTTTTTTTTTTTGTTTTGGCAAATGTTATGGTTGTTTTCTTAGTATGGTTGTACTTTTTGCCCCCTTTGTGTGGCTTGCGATCTCTAATTGGCCCTAACAAAGTTTTCTTCTTGCTTAAGTAAAAAAAGAAGAAAATTACACGTTGAGTTAGGCTACATTGTCTTATTTCATCTCTCTTTAACTTCCATTTCTACTCTCTTTCGTTTTAAAACAATCGTCAACATACTCGTACATGGTTACGTGTTACTGACTTTACAAAACAATCATCTTGTTCATTCCTTTAACTCAATTCCCAATTTCCCATTCACCTAAATGAAAAATAAGGAACATTGAAAAATATTGATGTATCTTAAGGAAAATTACATCTCTCCCATACAAAAATTGATGAATCTTGGCAACATCAATAGATCCTATTCTATTCATTACTGCCTCGGTTTCTCTCCTCCTGAAATCCTACCTCCGTCTCTCCGCTGCAGCAAAATAAAATATAGGCTATCAAGATTTAATCTCAACGGTTCAGGTTTATTTTTATTTTTTATTTTTATTTTACAGTTATTAAAATAAAAAATATATAAAATTTTAATAAATCCATTTATCAATTTAGACGGTCCAAATTTGATGTGGATAGTCCAAATTTAATATTAAATATTTTTAATAAGTTGACTGCATTGTTCGGAGCATATCTGCAATGTAGTCAATTTAAATTTTTATATTAAATATAGATCATCCATAATAAATCTAAAATGTCAGATTGATGAGCAGAGTTATTAAATTTTTATAATTTTTCTATATTTTTATTTTAATAAATATAAAATAACAATAAAACATGAAAAACATTTAATCTAAACTATTCAGATTAAATATGGATTGTCAAGCCTCAAAAATCGAATGTGACTGACACAAGATGTGAACCATATCACACATCCCCTAAGCCTTAAATTGAGAAATCTTTTCATTTTAAAACGTAATTGAATTTATTCTGAGATTATGATATATTTAATAATAACCACTACAACAAAAAATTCAATATTTTTGAAAAAATTTGACAAAACCTTCCTTATAAACAGAACTTCTCAAAAATTTTACAATACAATATTTTACACAAAATATCTTATCAAACTATAACTCAACTCCTTCTAGCCAATAAATAAAATATATATCAAATAAAGGACCTTAGCTATGGCCTATGTGGAGGCATAGAGCACCTAACCATACTCTCAAAAATAAAATACATAAATATTTATAATTACATCAAAAGAAGGAAATTTTCAATCAACTCTCCACCAAGCACATCTAAAAGCTCCTTATGAGTCTAAAGGAGAATCAGCATCAGCGAAGGCATCTAAGACCGGAACAAATATCTTCTAACGAATAACGTCCCAACAATAAATAGATGAAATAGAATAAAAAGAATAAATTATAATAATTTTATAACTAATAAGACAAAAAATTTTATATGAAATATTCAATAAACTTCAAAATTAAGAGACTCTATATAACCTTAAATAAAATTTTGAACCATTAAATTATCATATCAAATATTCCTATCATTGATTGCAGAAACAAATAAATGGAATAAATAAATATAGTAACATCACTAATTAAAATCAATGGAATATAAAATCACCAATTAGTCAAAACTCATGTGTCTGGGACTTTTCAAAACAATTAACAAATGTGGACACAAATCAATGAGAGTAAATAACCAAATGTAACTTATATTACAAAGACTAACATGGACACACAGTCCACAAGATTAAGTAAACAATCACAATTTGAGCTATAAAACAAATGTGGACACACAATCTACGAGGGTGATACTAATTAAACACAGCTTAAAGCTACAAAAAACAAATGCAGGTGTTAGCCCCATGAATAACAAATGTGAGAACAAAATTCATGATAATTAAACTAGTTAGTTATTAACACAGGCACGCCAAGGGATAATAAAATTATCATTAGCAACCAATGTTTTGAATATAGACCCTTTCTGATTCATTTTCAAACATGTAAGAAAATCTTCACCATTAAAATAAAAACTTCAATCAAACTCACATGAATATTTTTAGGCATCAATTCAATAATTACCGAAATAAAATTTCAAAAGTAATGCCCAACTTACATTTATCGCTAAGCTAAAATTATCAAATCTAGTAAAGATAATTTCATCAGTATTGAAATGTATATATGGGAAGAAGTACATGCATATGCCACAATTTAATTATTCTTCACCATCATATTTAAGATTTCACAAAATAAAGTAATTTAATTAACAAAAAATCCAAAATTGACATTATTGCTATTAAAATGTTCTACATAAAAATATAATATTTTACTAAAAATAATTATATTAGAAAATTAGTTTGGACACTATCCACTTGCATGAAATAAGTAAACTTGTAATAAACAATTGTCGATATCAATTAAAACAATTTATAGTCTAAGCTCTTCTTAGAATTTGATGTTAAGAGGGTCCAATATCTATAACAAGCAAATCGTCGAATGAAGGGTACAATGATGAGACACTACTACAGAAATGGATATAGGTGGCGTTTAAAATTTTAATTTTGTAGAGTTTATAAAATGCTATAAAATTCAATACTATAATAGGTATCAGATAGTGTTTCATTAATTATTGAAATGTCATAGAAGTAATGAAAGAGCAAGGGCATTTCTTTTTGCAAACTCCACCTCTTTGATTTTATTTTAAAAAAAAAAGAGAGAGGTGACATTTAAACCATGTTGAAAAACCACCTCTATTCTCTACAGAGGTGGCATTTACAAATAGTAGAAGACCACCTTTGTGACAAATTTTTAAAAAATTAAAATTCAACAGAAGTGGCATTTATAAAATGTATAAACACCACCTCTATAATTTTTTTTTTCTATTTAAAAGAACACAGGTGACATTTTTGTGGTACAGAAATGCCACCTATATTATCTTAGTCCAAAGAAGTGGCATTTCTACAAATGCCACCACTTTGGTATTTTGTTTTGGAAATGGTTAACATAGGCAGCATTTCTTCTTGGTATAAACACCACTTATTGGATATTTTTTTAAAAAAAATATATACATAGGGGACATTTCTTCCATGAATAAATGCCACCTATTTGGTATTTTTTAAAAAAAAGTTATAAAATATTGTACATCCAAATTTTTACCATAATGGATTCAAATTATATGCAATCAGTCCAGCAATTTGCAAACAATCCAACTATACAATGAAAAGTTACACAACATAATACAACACAGTAGTTTATAACTATATGAACATCTCTAAGTTAGAAAAACTAGGTGAACACACTACCAGCCTCAAATCTTACAAAATATTCAACAATTATGTACCAAAGTTTTGACATCCTAATTCAACATAAATGATGACCACTCCTCAATTAGATTATAAATTTGCTCATCACTATATTCCAAACACTTTGTGTCCCCATAATACTACAAAATATTAAAACAAGAATTTATATATAAGTAAAAATTATCAAACACAAATAAAATTAAATAAAATTAGATAAACTTTTATACCTTAAATGGGCTAAAAGTTTCACCATGAATGTGCACATCCTTCATAAATTTCATAATATATTACCTGTAATAATTATCATTTGGTTGGAAAGGACACTAAAAAATTATGAAAAAATAACATAAATTTATGAAGCAAATATATTTATTTTTCATAATTCAATAAAATATTTCATATATAAATTAAATATGCCATAATTTTTGTTCCTTGATAACTCTTTGAGAAGTCTTTATTTCTAGAAAAGGAAAGCTCTTTGTGACCCTAAAAACTATTCAATGCCCTATCAAAATAGAAAAAATTAATCAATAATAATTGATTCAAATGTATATGAATATATAAAATGATTCTCATAAATATAAATACTTACTTATTGAATAACATCAATATATTAAGCTGATCTGTTGGCATGCCTCTAGATAGAGGATCGAGATAATAAATTAAAGGTAAAGAAGCAGCCACAAGATTGATAACAATCAAAATCCAATATTTTCTAAAAAATTTAAACTTTGATCATGTCTTAATATAAAATTAAGGTATCTCACATGTCAAGAAATTAAAAAATAATTTATAAAATACTTACCCCATATTGTAAGGTATTAAGAATAACATACGTTTTTCCAACTTCTACCTTTTTTTGAATATTTCTTTTACAAGATTTACCTATTCAGATGTATCAACATCGACCTATGACTAATATTATGAGGACTAATAAATGAAAATCTATTATCTTTCCCCATGTCTTTTAAAAAAGAAATGTACAAATACCTTGATAAATAGCAAAAAATGTATTAAAATTATTCACAACATGAAATAAAATAATCAATATTAAAAGATGTTATGAAACAAGTAGCTTATTCAGATGTTGATAGCAGAAGCACATGCCCATTCTCAATTAAGTATTTCCACTATAAAATTTCTATCAAGATATTCCCAGCTATCTTTATAATAGATTTCTTCTTTAAATTTTATTTTAATTGTTTGGCCATTACCAGAAAGTTTTGGAAAAAGAGACTAAAGAGCATAACCATAGAGGTAGGTTGTAAATTATTAATATTACTAGCCATGTGTTGTGGGTACTGCTTTGAACACTGTGTGGGTTGATTCCATTAGTAGACAATGCAAGCCGAAGACTTCTTTCTTCGTCCCCAAAATTAGGGTACTTAAAGTTAATTTTTTCCATTGAGAGGAATCTATAGGTGCCTAAGCTTTCCATCTTTCATCCTTTCATTCTTATGCCTTGTCAATAAGTTAGCAATT
The DNA here is from genome assembly GCF_029017545.1 of Prosopis cineraria. Lineage (NCBI taxonomy): Eukaryota > Viridiplantae > Streptophyta > Magnoliopsida > Fabales > Fabaceae > Prosopis > Prosopis cineraria. The sequence goes on from NW_026555496.1 coordinate 5,539, forward strand.
TTTGCATTTCCATACATGCACCAAAATATCAGTGTAATGGAAAAATACCATAGCGCCTTCATAAGACTTGATTGTTTCCATATTGTGACACTTTGCATTTAAGGCACTTCTCCAATGAATCATACTCATTACAAAATAACATACAATCATTAGGACATGCATGTATTTTCTTATAACCCAAACCAATTGAGCAAAGCATTTGCTTGACCTCATATGTCTTAGTGGGAATTTCATTACCAATCGAAAACATGTCTTTCAAAGCATCAAGCAATAGAGTGACATTCTTATCAATCCATACACAAGCAACTTTTAAATTGTACAATATCAAAACTACTGATAAGCTAGTGTATTTAATACAACCAAGATATAGTAGTTTCCTCTGAATCACCTATCAACGTTTCAAACATTTAAGGACAATCACAAAAATTATCTTCTATTGCATTTAGCATTTTATCAAGATGATCAGTCTCACACCAATTACTGTCAACATTATCACATGCATCTTTTCTCTTAAAAGACCTAGTAGTATACACCCATTCACCGGATATATCATTTTTCCCCCCATGCCTTGTGCAACATATATAACTTTAATCAATTTCATAACATATTAAATGATCTAACAACTCAGTTGGAGTAATTCTCTTTCCATAGCAACAAGCTAAGCAAGGACAAAAAATTTTGTTTAGATTTTTAACATCTTAAACTGCAAAAGTAATAAACTCTTTCACCCCATCCCTATGTTCTTTTGACAATTGATTAGCAAATATTCACTTTTGGTCCATATACTCTACCTATTATAGGACAATGTTAGGTATGATTTGTTGACATATTGTGCCAAAAATGAAAGTTTTCTCAATCTCAAACCCACTATTCAACATTTATATATTAATTCAACATTTTGAAAAATGTTAGTAGCATAATAACTTAAAGTAAAATTTTCTCGGGTATTAAACCCTCTATTCAACACTTATAAATACCTAAAATAATTAATTCAACATATTCTAACCAACAACCAAATTAATAATCAATAGTAATTAAATCAACAAATGCAAACATAATTCTAAAATAAATCAAAATAATTAATTAAATGTCATTTCCTCCTTTTACCAAAAAAAATATTTTTTCCTTATATATCATTCAGGACAAATAAAAAAATTTAGGATGGAAAATATAATTTTCTAAAATTAATCTTAAATTCAAACTCATAGGTGATAATACAACTAAAATAAAAAATATTATATTAAAAATACAAAGTGTACCTAGAGTTGAAGAAATATTGTGAAGCACAATTTGTTTTAAGAAAACAATGTTGGGACCACACATGAGCCGAAGATCATGATGTGAAAATGAAACATGAGCTGAAATGAGGTACCATAAAAATGAGAAATTTTTATAGGAATTATATCTAAAAGTGATAATGGTGTGACCTTTAAGAGAAGAAAAAGTAAATATTGGTGGAGACAAGAGTTACTTGGAGTTGACAAGTTGGACAAAGAGCTTCAACGAGCTGAGAGCTTCAACGAGCTAAGAGAACATGAGCCACAACCACGAGTTGAGTGACCAACTTGGATGAGCTGAGGATTTAAATATACAGCACTAACACGAGCAAAGAGTTAGGTGCATGAGCTGAGAGCTGGTCTAGAAGTGATGGACAAAGCTAAGAGATTTTTACCGTGAAGGAGACAACACAATGAAACACTTCATTACATAAACTGACCGAGAGGCAAAATAAATGTTGTCAAATTTTTTTTTTAAAAAAATGAAAGATAGAGGTGGTGATTTCTGAGGACCAATCACCACCTCTGTCTTCACACTACCGATAGCTTTACGGCAATAAAGCTGTAAGAGAAGTGCTCTCTTCCCCCATTTAATAAAAAATTAACTAACTAAATAAAATTAAATAAATAATCATATATCTAATAAAATAATATAATTGATTATTAAATAATTTTTATTATGTTAATTTGATAACCATATATAATTCATTAATCACAACATAAAATAATAATAAAATTTAAAAAAATAAAAAATTCATTTTTATTTTATTAGAAAAAATTAATTTAATAAACATTAAAGAGGTGGTGTTTTTGATAAAAGAAAATGCCACCTCCCTCCTATTATATATCAAAAAATTAAAATATACTAATAAAAAATTTAATTAATTAACATAAAATTAACAACTATATATTTAATAAAATAATAATTTGTCATTAAATAAAATATATTATCTAAATTATCCAATCCTATGAAACTATATAGTTAAAATATTAAATAATTAAAATACAGTTAAATTATTATTTATGTAACATAATAACTAATACAGATTAAATATATTTAACTGTTTATTATATTTAATAAAATTATTAATTATTAAATAAAATAAAAAAATTATTTAAATGTTGTCAATTTTTTTGAAAATATAAAAGACAAAGGTGGCAATTTTTGAGGACCAATCGCCACCTCTGTCTTCAAGCTGCTGACACAACAATAAAGCTATGCCACCTCTCTTCCCCAATTTAATAAATAATTAATTAACTAAATAAAATTAGATAAATAATTATATATCTAATAAAATAATATAATTGATTATTAACTAATTTTTATTATTTTAATTAGATAATCATATATAATTCAATAATCACAACATAATATAATAATAAAATTTAAACAAATAATAAAAAAAATTCATTTTCATTTTGTTAGTAAAAATTAATTTAATAAACATTAGAAAGGTGGTGTTTCCAATAAAAGCAAACGCCACGGCTCTCCTATTATATATTAAAAAATACTATATAATAATAAAAACATTTAATTAATTAAAATAAACTTAATAACTATATTTTTAATAAAATAATAATTGATCATTAAGTAAAATATATTATCTAAATTATATAATCCTAAGAAACTATATAATTAAAATATTAAATAATTAAAATATAGCTAAACATTATTTATGAAATATAATAATTAATTCTAATTAAATATATTTTAAATGTTTATTGTATTTACTAAAATTAAATAAAAATATTAATTATTAAATAAAATAAAAAAATTTTACACCACAGAGGTCGCATTTGCATAAGAATGAAATGCCACCTGTATCATTTCAAATTAAAATATATTCTTATATATATTAGTCATTAATTATAATCTATATGTTAAATAAAATAAATATATATCATAAAAAGATAAAATAAATATTTTAAAAATTAATAGAGGTGGCGTTTTCAGTATCTGAAAATGCCATCTCTCTTTATTTTATTAAAATTTTGTAATTTTGAATAATATAATTTATTAATTATTTATAAATTAAACATATTATAAAATAGTAATTAATGATTAAGTAAATAGAATCATAATAATTATCTAATAATATTAAGTAAAATTATTAAATAAATAATAATATGATATTATTTTTAATTTATCAATGTAATATATAATTAATAAAAATTAGACAATTGGCGTTTCTAGGAGCTAAAAATGCCACCTCTCTACCACTATTTATGAAATAATCAATACATTGTTAATTGCACATACTAATTAATTAAATTGTAATATAATAATTTTTTAATATGATAAAAATAGAGATGTATAGAGATGGCATCTTAAAGATTTGAAATAGCACCTCTCTTATTTGAATTTATTAATTTGAACATCTTTTTTGTAATGAAGTAGACATGTGGTGTTTTCAAATGTCTCAAACACCACATCTCTAATTTTAATTAATTAATTAAGAATATATGTTTATTATTAATGATACTTAAATAATTATATTAAAATTATTATATAATCTAAAAAATATTTAATGAAGGACAAATTAGAATTGCCACTTGCATTTAAATTAATTAATTTATATTAGTATGAATTAGTTAGATTTTGGTTATGAATGATTGTATTCACCCTACAGTCTTCAATATTTTAGGAAATAGCTTAAGAGGATAAGATAGAGGAAAATAGTTAGAGGCATAGGATTGTCATCCTATTAGTAGGCCTCCTTTATTCTACAGATTTATGTGTATATGATAACTTATATTGCCAACTAGGATTAATCCATTTTGAATCTTACTTGCGTTACGTGTTTTGTGAGTTGGGAAGTGTATTTTTGGCCCTAGGATGTTTGTATGTGATTCATGATGTTATTAGTAGAAACAAAATACTAGTGCAAGTAACATTTGAGAATAACATGTGATGTTTATGGATTATTTGATGAAATGGGTGATTTTAGTTCCCCTATCTGTTTTTAAGAATTAAGGGGTTAAGTGTCAAAAATGTGATTTAAAAGCATTTTGTATGATATTGTGTATTGCATAGATTAGTTTTAGCCTATTGTATATGATTAGAAAGGTGCTTATGGCATTTAGCTTGAGGAATGTGTTTTGGATACTTTATTTTGTGAAAAGTGGTGAAAAAGTGTAAGTTTTAGAATGAGTGTCCAATTTTTTATTGAGTAATAATATGAGTGTGCAATCCAAGCTATTAGTTAGAACTTAAAAAGAGCTTTTTGTATACACCTAGTTTATGTCAATCAGACATTGGACGGAGAAATGGGATGGGTTAGAAGTTTCCCCTAAAAGCTATCAATTTGACAGCAGAAATCTATTGTCATGAAACGTGCAATGCACCGTGGCACATGGCACAAAGTTGAACAAGCCATGGCGCATGTTTAACAAGCTGTGGCACATGCCTTAAATTGTGCAGAGATCTATTGTTTTATGATTTCTAAGCAAATGCCCTGATTCTTAGAATGATGCCATGCTTCTGCATAGTTATTAACTCTAATTTGTCCTTAGGAAATCCTCTTTAGATGGAATCAATTTTGAAAACTTGGAATCCCATCTTTATGACTCATTTGCAAACTTGGTAAATTTGTTATTTTTTAACCATAAGTCAATCTCTTAATTATGGAGATTTATAGTTAATTATGATTTTAGAGGAAGGATATTACATTCCTCTTGGTAAAACTCAGGTTGGGTACTACTAAGTCTATAAGAATAAGACTCATTCTGATGGTACTTTGAAGCAATGTAAGGCCTGCTTGGTGGTCCAAGGTTTTACTCAAGAGTATGGTATCGACTATGAGGAGACTTTTGCACCTATTACCTATATTACTTCTGCTTACAACCTTTTAGCTATTGCTACTGTTAAGCATTAGCCTCTTTATTGGATGAATGTTAAAAATTCATTTCCAAATGGAGATCTAGAGGAAGAAATGTATATGAAGCCTTTACCCGAATATCAATATCTGATGAACAAAGTCTATCATCTTCGTCGACCTTTGTATGGGCTCAAGCAAGCTCTTTGTGCATGGTTTTCTAAGTTCAGTAAAACTATGAGTCAATTGGGTTTCACTTGTAGTCCTCACGACTTGGCTCTTTTTGTTCTCTCTACTGCTCATGGTATTGTTCTGTTGCTTGTAAATATATAAAATTTAAAGTAATAAATTAAGAATATTTCTATGTTCCTTGTTCAACAAATTAAAAAATAACTAACAACTTTTTAAATTTCTCAAATTATCCTTATAGCTAACAACTATGAAACTAATCCCTCAAGAAATTTGAATACCATCTAAGGGTTGTTCTCTTCCAAGCAATACTCTTTATACACACATCCAAGAATCGAACTATGCATAAGTAACTTAGAAATATTTTACAAGATAATATTTGAATCGTTAAATTTTAGATTTAAACTCTCATATTTAAAATCTCACATTTAAAATTCATGTATTTAAAAATTGGGTTAATGAACATTTTGGACCTTGAAGTATTATGTAAAAAGCGCTATGGACCCTAAACTCCTAAATATGCAAAACGGATTCTAAACTTCTAAATTTATAGTAAATTACTCCTATCATTAACTTATACTTAATGACATTAATGTTCACCATGGGACCCAGTTAAATGCTGATATGGCAGTCCCTTACGATGCGTCATTTGTTAATAAACAATACAGACTTTAAACTATTGCACAAGTAGCATCTTAGACCTTAAACTTTGAACTCTAGAGCAAATTACCCGCATTGTTTATGCGTAGAATGTTAACTATTATGTAAACTAAATTAATCACAGTATGGTCCACTATGGTGAACACATTGTTGGCTATGACGAAAGACCCACAATTTTATGAAATGATTTTTTTGCCCCCTTTTTTAATGTTTTTTAAACGATTAGTATCTCATACTTTTGTATACTCTATAACTTTAATTTGGTCTTATTTTAAATAATATTTATTTAATGGTAAAAAATTGGAATCCCATTTGAAAATAAGTTTAAATATCAAAGGATTGTAATTAACTGGTTAATTTAAGTTTTAAATTCATTGATGAAATTATCAGCTTTTGCATCCATCGTCTGTAAAATCCTTTAATACTTAAACTTCTTTTCAAATGGGATCTCAAGTTTTCACCATTAAATAAATATTCATTATTCAAATAAGATTAAATCAAAGTTATAGAGTATATGAAAGCATGAGATACCAATCATCTAGAAAAATTTACAAAAAAAAGGGAGAAAACATCATTTCACAAAATTATAGGTTGTTTGCTATTGACCAACGATGCGTTCATTATGGCAAACCATGCTGAGGCTAATTTGGTCTACATAATAATCAATGTTTTACATGTAAATAGTGGGATAATTTGCTCTGGATTTCAAAGTTTAAAGTCTAGTATACTACTCTTGCAATAATTTAGGATCTGTAGTGCTCATTAACAAATGATACATCAACAAGGGATCGCCATGCCATTATTTAACTAGGCCCCATGGAGAATGGTATGGTAAATAGTAACAAATTTAAGTATAACTTAACAGTGGAAGGTAATTTGCTATAAATTTAGAAGTTCAACATCCAGTTTGCATATTATAAAATTTTAAGGTCTATGTCACTTTTTGCACAATATTTTAGAGTCCATAATGCTCATTAACCCTTAAAAATTTTTTAAAGTGAAAGAGAGAAAGAGAGACACGTTGAATTTAAAGAGAAAACAAAAAATTAAAAGTGATAAGCTTCCTTTTATTTTTTAATCAATGAAAAAGGAAAACAATAAATGAGAAAAGATGCAAGAGTGGCAAGAACATTGATAGTGAAAAACACAAAAAATGATATGCTTGAAATGATTGAAATTTCAAATGACTAAAATATAAAAATATTTGAAATTACAAAAGAATTATAATAAGAAATGAGTAAATCTATGAATTTTTTAGTATCATGAGGAATTTGGTAAAATCTAAACTTTCATTGATCCAAACATAATGTAGTTTATAAACAAAGTTCCATAGTAGAATAAAAACACAAACTCTTAACACTATTATAGAATCAGGCATATATGATGCTTGATATATGACAGTTGTTTAAAGAATTGTCAAATATGCTAAGGCATGATTTTAAAATTGGGCTTATTTGACAATTCACATAGAAAACTGTCAAACTTAATAAACAATAAAGTTACAAGTTTGACGATTGGATAAGAGAATCGTCAAACTTGTTGAAAAATAGTTTAATTTAAAATTAAAATACAATATATTTGACTATTGCGTCACTGAACCATCAAATGTTGTGGAATATATTTGGCGGTTAAAATGGGCAACCGTCAAATACATTAATTTTAAATCTGCCTCTTTATCTTCAAACTCACCCACCATTTTATTCGTCATCTCTCTTCTCTCTTTTCTCTCTATAATTCAAGTATACCCGCCGTGGTAGTCTCCTTTGTTGTATGGCCTAGGAATCTCATTCTATTGGTAGACATTGAAGAAAAGACAAAAAAAGTATCTTAATTAGCATTATCTCATATAAAGTATATACATAATTTCTTTTCATCTGTAAGTGACACTACTGATTTATAGTCTAAGGGGTAAGACAAACCTTAAAACTTAGCATATGAATCCAAGGTTTCTAGACTATCCTTAACAAGTGTATCTCAACTGTCAATGAGATGGTGAGATGCACTTGAAGCATATGCCCTTGTGTTTATGACTAAAAATCCTACAATATTAGTCCCATTCAATCAAGGCATGTACAATAAAGATTAAGGAGATATGCTTAGGATCAGAGTGATTGATGAGGTTTTCACACACAAGAAGATTAGCTAAATTATTGTTCACTTTCATATGAGGCACTTATTTTTCACATGACTAATTTCTATTTTATAACAAATATATTGACATATTTGATTTCTTTATTTAGGTACCTTTATGAAATTTTTATCATCCCTGTCAGCCTTGTCTTAAAGTTTATCTTTATATGTCCTTTTGACATCGCTGCTCATTGACCAATCTATCGAGAGTTGTGAAACTCAATCAGTTGCTTTGTCTAAGTATTTTGAGGCAAGGAACAATAACACTTCAAAGGAATTGTTATTCTTGGCACCTTACGTGTGAGGATAAGAGTTAATTAATTGAACTTGTCAAATTAATTTCCCTTCAAGGATTTCATCTTATAACATTTTTAAATTCTTTTAGGAACTATTGGATATTAATTGCCAACCAATTGGTTGGCACATGTTCAAGGTTTTACTACTTGGATTTTACTAGTGGGCTACCAAGTAATTAGCAAGATATGATGGAAATGTTCAATAAGTAAGCTTCTTAATTAGTTTATATATTTTTTGTTGTTCAAATTTCTAAACATCAATATTTTGTTTGTTTATTAGGGTCATGATGTTGTATCGCACCCAAAAAGCAACTCAGTATTCCAAGAGGCAAGAAATATGATTAGGCCTACAGTTGGAACAAAATTAAGGTATTGCTTTTGAATATTATTTTTATTATATGTTTATTGGTTCTAATTCATTAATATATTTTTATTGTTTTTTTAAAGTGGCCATGACAAAAGGATAATAGCCCAAACTGTGGATATTGCTATATAAGGCATATTAAAGATATCATAACTCATTAATAGACTGTCATTCCTTCGAAGGTATGTGCATATATATGTATGTGAGTGTGTGACATTGGAATTCAATTTTTTAAAAATATTAAAAATCAGTCAACTAACATTTCTTTGATTATATACTTCTCGTACATGTATTGTGAAGTATTCGAGGATGCTATCATCAATGAAGTTATCGAGGAGTGGTGTCAAGATTCATGACATTTTTTGGCTCAATATGTGACAAATTCACGGGGGATAACTTCAATTTAGATTATTGGAGGATTTAATAATATTATATATGAAAATAATTATTGTACATATTTTTTAATTGAATAGTTTTAATTTATATATTACAAGCATTCTAAATTGGAAAAATATTAGAAGCATTCTAGATATATGTATTCTAGTTTGTAATTCAGAGGATTGTGAAATATGTAGCCCCCAATTTTTTAAAAAATGGAGGGCATATTTGACAATTATTGCCATAGCCATTAAATATGAGGGTGCATATTTGACAGTTATATACTATAATCATCAAATATGCCATCACAACTTTATTATTGGTCAAATATGAGCACTTATATATGACGGTTGGTAACAATCATTAAATATTTAAGCATAATATTTTATGGTTTCTTAACCATCAAATATAGGCATCCCCAACATATGATAGAAGCTTACTTGACGATTGTTGACTTTTAAATATAGGGAAAAATAACTATCAAGTATAGCCAATTCTGTAGTAGTATTGTTGTATGTGTGTCAAAAGTGTGTGTGTGTGTGTCAAAGTCCCACATTGACTAAAAGAAGGAATCTCCTAGTGTATATATACTAAGGAATGAAGTGGGCTAGTAAAATGGGCTTGAAAGAGAAGTGGCCTCGCGCACATGAGACAGGCTAACACAGGGCAATCGCAGTTGAAATCAGCCAATTCGTCCCCCCGCTTGCGAGTTCAAGAGGCAATGGGTTCCTTTTATCAAGTTATTTTTACAAAAATAATTAAATAAATATTATTTTTAGCTTACCCAAAAACCTCTGGTTTTGCTATTTCAAATTTCAACTTGAAGCCTTGACAATTTTTTCAGCATTAACCCTCTTTTGAAAACTGATTTCGTGAGTTAATGTTTTGTCTACCAACATCTCCAGATAAACCAGTTTGTGAAGTTAATATCTTAAATGTTTTGTCTGCCAACATTTCTAGCCAGAGGCTTAACTATGATTTTGTAGACAAGTGCTTAAATGTGATTTATGAGAGTGTAACCGAAGCTTTAATCCAGTAATTATGAGCCAACGTTTGTAATACTTGCCCCGAGTGTTATCCAAAAATCACACAATTCAAATAAACTAAGTGTGGTTAAGGAATTTATCCTAAAACCAACTTAGGAAACAAACCATTTAAATCACTAAGCAAATACACAATTGTAAATTAAACATTTAAAGTCTTTAAAAATTTTTATAGGTTCTACCTATAGCGCACGGAAGCAAGTTAGACGAAAGAAGGGTAAAAATATTCTGTCATGACAGCCCTCCCGAGTCAACTTCAGGGAGGCACCGTTCTGTCTCCCGATCTCCGACCAAAGAAATTTTAAAGCTCACACATCACATTCAAAGGGTACTATAAGTATACCAAATTTTAAAAAGATCCAACGGTTGGATTAAAAATTGGACATGTTATAAATTTGGTCACTTTTGCTGTCATGACAGCTAAAAAGTTGTCATGACAGCACTTTCGAACTAACTTTCGGAGTGCACCATTTCATCATCCAACCTCCGATCAGAGTGATTCCAAAGCCCACATATCACTTTTTAAGAATACTATTAGCGTACCAAATTTTGAAAAGATCCAACAGACAGATTGAATTTTGTGCAGGTTACAATATCACTAATGTAGCTGTCATGACAGCACCTCTAGACCAAATTTCGGAGTGCACTGTTTCTCCATCCAATATCCAATCGACATGATTCCAAATCTCACACAAAATTTATAAAAGGTTTTACTTGTAACCTAAATTTTAGAGAAATTCAACGGTCGGATTAAGATTTGGACACCCGGATACAAAAGTGCAGCTTTTTGGTAAAAACCATTTTCAAAATTATCTAAATTTCATCCTAATGGTCACAAACCTGTGGGAACACTTTGGACACATCAAATAAGACTAAAAATACTTGATAGAACATTCAAATGATAGAAAACCCCCATATATCAAAATTTGACCACCCGGGTGCCATTTTCCAAAATAGACCCTAAACCCCCAAATGCACAAATCATACAAGAGTGGTCACAAATCAATCCAAATACCATGTATTTATATAAATACATATGCTAAACATTTTCACTTAGCTCAGAGCTCCTTGTGGGGCCCACGCACCCACTCTCTCTATTTAAGGTGTATGTTTGTCCATAGCACACCATTTGCAATGCAACCACATTGCATTTGCTTATAGAATCACATATATATATATATATATATCAAAATAAATATCTGCTTGTAATAGAAACTTGGTCTACTAAGTAAATCCATCAAAACCACACACCATAACAAAGTTTCCTAGCCACAAGTCTACAAATAGACAAAAATTCATACACAAGCACACAATCCACACATATTCACACACACATATATAATCATATCCTACTGGCACCCTAATCCTAAATACATTACAATATATTTGCTCAAAAGAAAGGGGTTGAAGTTCTTTACAAATCACAAGCAAACCCCTAGCTTTGCTCCTTTCCCCGTCCACCACTGGATCCTTCGCCTAGGCCTAGAATATTGAAAAGAAAGGGGTGAGACAACCACAGTCTCAGTAACATAGAAATCTACATTGATTATTATAAAGTAAGCCATAATCAAATAAATGAATAATAATTCAATATAGTATATAATTTAGCCATTTAAAATGTATGAATGCATGACAGAGGCTGGTATGGCCTTTCATGACCAACAGAATGCCCCTGGTACTCTTTAACTTGCAGGTAAACATTATACCTACTTGTACCTCCATAGGCATAAAACAAAATCTAAGATATGATCTAATCTACCGAACTGCCTATGCCCCTTCAATGTGAACCCTGAGCAATCAAAGCTAACTCCCTCCCAAAGCCAGCCCGACTTACTCTCCATGTGAGGGCTACCTTAGCCTAAGCACTCAACCTCACACTTCATATGTCAGATTCCCTCCCCCACTGAAAGGTGTCGAACACTCAATACACTAACCACTTTAGTACACTGAGCCCATAATACATAAGGCAACACTAAGTACTGGCAGTGTGCCATAGAATATCAAAAGTACACACATTCTCATTGGTGAACTTCCACCGAGATCATGCCTTTTATTCGTGTCTACCTTTCCCGAGTATTGATCACTTCAACACTCTAAGGTGGTATAACATTTATAAATCTCCCTTAAATGGTTCCTTAGCCTATCTAAGGTACCTTACTTAGTTACATTTCCTTAAGTACAACTTCTATTCCTTATGATTAAAATACATGTAAACAAATCTCGTTTTCATAAAAACATTGTTGTTAAACAATTAGAAAACATATTTGCACTATAATCAAATTAGTACCCCATAACCCCTTATAAAGCACATTTAATCTTTTAAAACATGTAATGCATGATAGCTAGTAATATTTATTCAAAAATAGCTAAAACAAAGTAATAAAAAAATATAAATTTTTCCTGTTACCTCAACCCTTTGGTACCAAAAGGGTTCCTTTTATATAAAATAGAACTTGGCTTGTTCCTTAACTTCCGAACAAATTTCACCAACAATCCCTACAACATATAAGTGATCCACATCACTTATCATGTCAAATAGCATTAATAAAGACTATAACTCATGCCACACAACTTGGGTCTATGAGCCATAATCCATCCCAATGGTCTATATATTAAACCAACCATTCACATAGTATCACTTAACCACCAAAACCATTTATTAGCCATCACTAGGCTAATTTTCAATTTATATAATTTTTAATTAATTAAAAACCTTCACTTAGTGTCACCAACTTTCACCATTAGCCCTTATAATGAAAACCAAACCTTAATTTAAATCTTATTGGGCTCAAATAGCAAAATTATAACTAAATCAATAAGCTTAAACCATTGAAGAGCAAAACCCAATTTCTCAGAGTTTAATTTGTTCCCAAAACACCTCTTTTCATCCAATTATCCACTCAAACTATTAGATTACTATATAGAAACTCAAAACATGCTCCCTAGGATCCAAAGAAACAAAAGCTTACAAGAATAAAGCCTTTGGGATCAAAATTCAAAAATCTCCTCTTTTAAAAATTGAAGAAAATTAAGAGAAAGAGAAGAGGATTGAAGTAGGGAGTTTACCTATCATGTAGCCGAGCTCGCAACGGTCACGAAGACTCTTAGATCTGACCCTAACTCCCTCTCTTTCCCCTTTCTTCTTCCTCTCTCTCTCTCTCTCCCATTTGTGCGTTTCTTTCCTTGTTCATTTTCTGCATTTTCTGCAATCATTCTGGTCTTTAAATTGCTGATCTAAAAGTTTGGAGAAAATTACAAGAAATGGCCCAACATTTTTTATTATTGCACAAAAGCCTGGGTCAACTTTGATAATTTTTTCCATAGTTAAAAATAAAATAAAACCAAACTTTTGCTTAGTAAAATTCAAACTCTAGGCCTCTATCAAATTATTATAAATTTTAATTTAATTAAAGATATTTTATTTTATTTTATTTTTAAAATAAATCCGAGTCTTAAAATTTTTAGGATGTTACAACGTTCATGCCTCCATCTTCAGGCTATATATAGCCATGGGTGTGGACAAAATAGAGGACCAGCCTCTTGAGTTTTCAGGGCAATTCTCTCCTTCCTCTGCCTTCTGCTCTTGTGTTCGTCTGTTAGCCTGTGTTTACTTTTTAGTCTCTGGTGTTCTGTTCCCTTGCTCCACCGTAAGAAGTGCTTGTTTAATCCTGGGAAACTACCGGTCCATTGTTTCGATGTACTGGAATAGTTTTTAAAGACAGTGTTCTTTCGAGCACGACTCAAGCAGTTTGTAGTTCACTATTCATGTCTGCCGCCGGTGCCGCTAACAAGTATAAATTTAATGACTTAACCATAGGGTTCCATAACTGAATAAAGGCTCATAAATTCGATCTTCAACACAAACTACTCATAAGTTTAGTGACATAATCGTTTAGTGACATAATCGTAAGGTTCAATAACAAAATAAAGACTCATAACTCTCCACTATAAACACGAAGTACCCATTGCCTTTTCCTGTAAAGTGTCATGTTAAGGAAAATTTCTCTCCATTCAGGGTCGTTCTTCAAGGTTTTCAAGGCTTCCATATAAGCATCTTCTTGAAGGTAGGCCATCTCGTTAAGAGCAATCACACACTTGGCAAGAGAATAATCCGACGAAGAAGAAGCGGCTTCCTTACTTCCCTCGCCTTTATTTGCTTCAGCCCTTGTTGCAAGTGCTTCACTCATTTGAACTTTAGCCATAATATCTATGAAAGCTTTAGCTATTAACTCAGGCCACATCTTTGAATTAGTTTCTTCCATCTGCCATCAGAATGACAATTAGCCTTGAATATGAAATAATTTTATTGAACTTTAAAGGGACAATTGGAGCATAAAATTAGAATAGTAAATATGAAAATGTCGATATAGATGTGTGGGGGCATATACTAAAAGACAAAATCTGAAATACAAAATAATTTTATTGATTAAATACCCACAAAGTCAACTCAACAAAAAATTCATCAATTAAAATACATTTTTTCTCTTTAACTATTCATTTGGGAGATCCTAGAGTCCTAAATTTAGTTTTAATGTAATTTCTCTCTTCAACATTTAAAAATGGTGCACTACGCATCTTGCTATTAAAAAATTAACTTTAACTGTTAGTTAATTGACTTAAAAATTGCAGAAAAAGACATTAAAAATTACCAAAAATGACAAAAAAAACATAAATACCTTATAAAATATTAACAGTGTGTAATTTATAAGTCTTTCACCAAAATTTATAAATCCTTCTTTAAAAATTTATGACTAAGGTACAAAATGCATTCATTTATAAGTAATACTATTTGTAAATTTTGGAGGAAGAGTTAGAAGTGATCACATTATTTTAGAAACTTAATTGATATTAATTTTTAAAAAGAATTTTTTATTTTTAAATCATTTTCTGTAATTTTTAAGTAATTTTTTTAAATACCTGGCCCTGTTTACAGGTCCAACCCACACCAACTTTAACGATCGCGCACGATTCAAATTCCCCAATTGGAATTTGAAGCTAATTCCCAGATCACAGAAAGCATTCCTTCATGAATGCCCAGACTTGAAGAGATGGAAACGAAGTTGAGAATGAATGAGATGAGAGTAAAAGAGATAATATACCTCACCGTCACCGGAGCACGAAAGTGAGAGCTAGTTGAGCGAGCGACGATAGCGACGGAGGGGCGAAGAGAGGCGCGAGAGAAACTATAACACAGTCGTCGGAGAAACTGATCGAGGATCGTGACTTTAAAAGTCTTAAAGTTGTGCCGATAATTACTATTATGCCATCACTTTATTAAAGCAAAAAGAGCATGCCCTCAAGTGCGATAAAAAGGCACCATGGCACTTGAGTGGGATTAATTAATTTAAGTCTTGATTAATTTTATAAAATTATAATGTCAAAAAAAATTTTTAATCTTTTAGTAGTAATAAGTCTGACAGAACATAAATGTCCATATTTATCGTTGACAAATATTAAGTTTAATAGTTTCAAAAACTTACAAGTTTACCTCTTTATTTTATAATTTTGTTGTAATGTATTTACAACTTACTTTTCTAATTTTAGTAAGAAACACAAATATTAAAAAGTATTATATTTAATAATTTCAGAGATTTTCTTGCAAGTTGGGTTCCTAATTTTACGATTTCATTATAATAAATTTGTAATTTATTTTTTATATTTTAATAAGAAATATTTAATGTTGAAAAATATTAACTCTATTGTTTATTATTTGTCTATTGTCTAATTATCAATAAAATAAATAGACATTTCATTTCTCCATTGCCTATTATTTATTTTTCAACCCTATTAAAATTTAAAAAATAAGTTACAAATGCATTATATTAAAGTTTTAAGATTGAGAGTTGAAATTTACAAATTTATAGAGATATTAAACTTATTACCACTAAAGGATCAAAGAATTTTGTTGGCATTCTAAAGTTAGCTAGGACTTGAATTAATTTATCTCCTTAAAACTTAACTGTCTCCCTAATAAAAAAGCAATTACAAACATAAAATGAAAAACAAAAGCAGCTTTACTATATTGCAGCCAGGAGAATCTCATTGTAAGCCCATGGAACCAACATATTTTTATTAAAGGTCCAATAAAATTTGATATAATTGTATAGGTCTAAAAATTTCTCTTGCAATTAAGTTTTTTTTTTTTGATAAAAACATGAAACTATTCTTTTGTGAAATGCATAACAGAATATCTATAAATGACATTTAAAGTTCATTTATTAATAACAAAATATCCATTTACTTTACATAGTTCATGTGGTTTACACTTGTTAAAGTAGGAGAAATGTACAAGTAATTTTACATAGTTTATAGTTAGTTATTGAAAAAAAAAATTACAAGTAATTTCCCAGATGAAATTTATAATAAAAACTCCGTACATAACATTTACAGTCCTTTTATTTATAACGAAACTTTCATTTATTTTACATAGTCTATGTAATTTACATTTGTTGAAGAAGAGATCTAAAATTTACAAATTATCTAAATAAAATTTACAATGAAACGTGCTTTCTATTGCATATCAGTTGACTGGAAGATTTCCTTCTGAATGAAGTTATGGTTGTCTTTTTAGTTGTGGTTGCACTTTTTTCCCCGTCTGTGTTGTTTGCGTTCTGTATTTGGCCCTAATAAAGTTTTCTTCTTGCTTTAAGTAAAAAAGAAAAAAATTGCATGTTGAGTTAGGCTACATTGTTTTATTTCATGTCTCCTTTTTTTTTTTTTTCCTTTTGGGTGAATTTTCATGTCTCTCCTTTACTTCCGTTGTCTCCTTTCCTTTCTCTTTTTGTTTAAAGCATCAACATCCTTGTACATGATTACGTGTTACTGACTTTACAATCTAATCATTTTATTCATTTCTTTTTAACCGGCCAAGTCCCAGTCACTTGAATTAAAAATAAAGAACATAGAAAAATATTGATGTAATATTAAGGAAAACTGTATCCTTTCCATAAAAAAAATTAAATAAATAAAAAATTTGATGATTCTCCGCAACGCACGTGCCTGTTTGGATTGCTTCATCAATCGATTTTTGGGGCCAAAAATTGATAAACGAAAAAAGTTGCTGGGGAAAAATGGATCTTTTTCAGAAGCTACCAATCTGAGCCATTGCGAAAAAGCTTAAAAAGCAATGAAAAAAATTATAAAGAAAGGCCCAATAAAAAATTGGAAGAGAGGCACAAAATTTAATAAAAATAAAGCCAAATTCTCTTCTCTTCTTTTATTTAATAAGATTCAAAATTTGAACTATTAAAAAAAGTCATTAGCATAAGTTCTTACCAGTTACCACCCTCCACTTAGCACTTGCTATAAAGCTAATTTAATTAAAATACTAATTGATAGAGAAAAATTAATTTAATTTAATTTAAAATTGAGGGTCATTACAAAGATTGTTACAAAGGTAGAGAGAGAAAGAGATTTTGCATCTTTTGTTACATTGCTACATTTTTTATGTTGACAAAATTTCTAAACAATGCTTCACATCTTTGTTAGATAAGACTTATATTCATAATGTCGTTAGAGATCAACTTGTACATTATCATCTTCATTAATTGATGTTTGGTATTTAAGAATAAAATCTTTTTCTTTTATTAAATTTATTTGAATTATGATATATTGAGTTATTTATTTATGTAAATTAAAATTGTTAATATTAATATAATTTAAATTTTTATAATTAATCAAATATATAATTTAAATAATATATTTTACTTTTTAAATATTAGATACAAATTTATCAATAATTTAATTTTGAAAGGCAATGTCCTTTATGATAATTTATAAAGCTAAAATTGATTCTAAATAAATTATCCAAACATCTTCAATTCTATTAAAATCAATTTTAAAAAAACAGTATCCAAACAAATTGTGTTATAACATAATCAATTATGATTAAAATCTACCATTTAATAAATTATTTTCATAACTTATTATACCCCATTGAAATCCAAATGGGCACTACATCAGCATGATCCTATCCTATTTTCTTTTTCACTACTCAAAGAGAAATAAGCATATATATATATATATATATATAACAGACAAGTTGTAGATATCAATTAAAACAATTTATAGTCTGAGCTCTTCTTAAAATTTGATGTCAAGAGGATCCAATATCTATAACAAGCAAATTGTCGAATGAAGAGTACAACGATAAGCTGTTGAATCTCGAACTAGGGCTTGATGATGAGGATGATGATAACAAGAATGATGGCGAGGATGAGAAGAGTGAGGAAAACGAAGAGCAAGAAATAGATGGAGAGAATTGTCAAGCCCAGTGACTATTGAAAATGAGGATGATGAATCAAATGTGATAGTCTAGGCACGAGAAATCAATGGCAAAGTGAAGAAGATGAGGAAAAAGACTACCTATATGGAAATAGTAAATTAAAATTATCCTAGCGTACATGGACACCAATTTTAAAAGTATACTGAATTAATCGCATGTCTTCTTATTGTTGAATACTTGAATACGCTAGTGCAAATACTAATTTTTGCGACAGTATACAAGATTTAGTGAAAAAAAAAAAGTACAGTAGTAATAATTAATTTTCAGGATAGTTAAAAAAGGCCTATCACATAATAGGTGAATTATGACGACAGTTCTATCGCACAACTATCGCCATAATTCAGTGTTTTTGTTTAAAAGAAAAATTATACAATAGTAGCCCTTGATTTTGGATATATTCATACAGAAACAAAGACGTGAACCTGACAATGAATGAGACAAATCAATATATAATACATGTTCACTCTAATACATGTATCATCACATACTATAGAAAGGGAAAAAAAATAATTAAGTTCTCATCTTGACACAACCATAATGAACAACTGTAGTGCATAATTAAAACACACCAAAAAAAAAAAATTGACAACACATGTCCTTACTTCTCACAAATAAAAACATCCCCTATATGATAGTAAGAGCATGTCTTCCCAGAGCAAGTAAGATCAGTCACCACTGTATCACTGAGGCCTCTTCCCTCTGCTTCTTTTCCATGATGAAACCTGATTAGCTATACTGTTATAAATTATACAAGCACAATAATTTCAACCAGAACAAAACCAAAAAAAAAAGAAGATTATACAAGTCTCCGGGAGTTTAAAAAAAAATGCATGAGCCCAGTTTAATGGTGAACGAGAAGTTACAATAAATCTTAATAAATCTAGTTAGTTGGGATACTGTGCATTTTAATAGCAACTTACCCTTTTGTCCACAATCTGTTAATATTTCTTATGAAAAAAATTTTGAAGTAACTTCATACGAAATGATAATATAGAGGCTTATATTTTATTTTCATCGTACTAAGTTCTAGAAGCACCATGATGCACTGTGGGGAAACTGAGTCCTAACCTTCAAGACATGTTAAATTGAAAAGGGTAATTTCGTATTCAAGGACCACTCAAAACAAATTAATTATAAACAAAGATTGATAACAAGTCCTATTTTAAAATAAAAAAAAATTTCATTCCCATTCTAATAATAATTCATTTTATATTAGTCATTATTTATGAATAATTTGCTTCAATAGTTCTTGAATATAATTCTCCCAAGTGAAAATCTTAGAAATGCAGCAAAAGACAAAATGCTTTGTACTAAAAATAAATCCTAAAGAACAACAAATAGAAACAAGCTAATGTGTTTCACACTCGTCTAAAAGAAATATTAATAATTTTCCACCTATCTAGCCATGTTTTTATAAGGCTAAAAATTAAATTTGAATAAAAATGAAAATTAAATAAGCTGGCCTTATCCTGCCTACTAGTATCCGTTCCTTGTATTAACATCAATAAAATTATCGGATCAAGTTATGATATTATCAGGCCTACTAATTAATTAAAGGGTTAATATGTGTTTTTAACCCTGACCTATTCTTTAAAGAGCATCCAATATCTTAAACTATTTGTCATCAAAATTTTGCCTTTAAAATAATTAAAACGTAACATATTTGCCCCTGATGTTAAATATTCTAATGTTGATCGTTAAAATTGCTGATTAGAACTTAAGTTTGATCAAAATCAATCTTTTCATCACCAGATCGGAGATTGAACCAAAAAGGTCAATAGCTCATGGTTCACATCATCCAACTGGGTTGGACAAATGGTCGAACCAATAATATAATAATTAAATTAAAAAATTATATATGTATATAATAATCTAAATATAACTAATAAATGCAAACTTAACTTAAAAATAAAACCAAATATTTTAAGTTTATTTTGACTTAACAAGCTGCATGATATAACATAACATCAAATGATTAAAAAAATGGGTCATTTTCTAAAAAAATTGATAAAAAAAAGGAAAAACGGTCATTTTTTGAGTGGTTTGATTTTTAAGAACTAGATTCAGTTCCTAGCTTAATTCCGATTCTCAATCCAAAAGGCGATCCAACCGTTCAGTTCGATCCAGTTTTTAAATTATCACTAAAAATGCTACCTGTCATGTTAAGTAGATCCAAATTAAGATATATTTTTGCCACACTTTAATTATTTTAGGAGTGAAATTGCCATGAAACAAATAGTTTATGACTTTAGATGCTTCTAAGAGAATAATTTAGGAGCTAAAATACACTTTAACTTGAATCCACTTGGCATGACAAGTGGCATTTTTTATCAAATTTAAGTCATAGTCAACATTTTTAATGATTAACGTTGGTGTATTTGACATTAGGAGCAAATATGCTATGTTTTAATTTCTTTAGTGGTAAAAGTGCTATAATAAATAGTTTTAGAACACTGCTTGCTCTTCGGAGAATAGTTCAAGGGCAAAAATGTACCTCAACCTTTAATTAAATCATGAAAGTTTCTTTTTCTTTAAAGAAAATGCCTGAATATATCTTATGAATTATATGATATATCTTATGAATCAACATATTTTCACTAAAGATCGAATAATTTTATATGTCTAAAATTTTATCTTAGAATTAAGTTTTTTTTTCTTAAAAGATGGAATTATTCCTTTATGAAATACATAACAAAACATTCATAAATGACATTCAAAATCTATTCACTAACAGCAAGACGTCTATTCCATAGTCCATGTGGTTTATGCTTGTTGAAGAGGAGGAGATTTACAAGTCACGCAAATGATATTTACAATGAAAGCTCAATAAATAACATTCAAATTTAATTTATTAATAATAAAATGTTGGTTAATTTTGCATAATAATATCAGGTGGTTTATATTTATTGAAGGAGAAGAAATTTACAAGTTACCTAGATGAAATTTACAATAAAAACTTCGTAAATAATATTCAAATTCCATTTATTTATAACAACACTTTCATTTATTTCAGATAATCCATATAGTTTATATTTGTTAAAAAAGATAAAATTTACAAATTATCTAGATAAAATTTACAACAGGAGGCGCCTCTTATTGCATATCAGTTGCCTGGATGATTTTGTTCTTAATCTTATGGTTGTCTTTTTAGTTGTGGTTGTACTTTGTTCCGCCTCTGTGTTGGTTGCTTTCTCTAATTGGCCTAATAAATTTTTCTTCTTGCTTAAGTAAAGCAAAAACAAAAAATTACAATTTGAGTTAGGCTACACTATTTTATTTCATATCTCCTTTACTTCCGTTGTCCCTTTTCCTTTTCCTTTTTGTTTAAAGCATCAACATCCTCGTACATGATTACGTGTTACTGACTTTACCATATGATCATTTTGTTCATTTCTTTTTAACCGGCCAAGGCCCATTCACTTGAATGAAAAATAAAGAAAATAGAAAAATTTTGACGTAATATTAAAGAAAATTGCAACTTTCGCGTACAACAATTGATGATTCTGGGCAACGTAGCAATAAAAGCGCGCGCGCGCACATGACAGAGAAATCGTTGATGTCAATTAAAGCAATTTATAGTCTGAGCTCCTCTTACAATTTGATGTCAAGAGGGTCCATTAATATCTATAACAAGCAAATTGTTTAATGAAGGGTACGAGGATTAGCTGTTGAATCTTGAACTAGGACTTGATGATGAGGATGATGACGAGAATGATGGTGAGAATGAGAAGAGTGAGGAAGAGGAGGAGGAAGAAACAGATAGAGGAAATTGTTGAGCCTAGTAACAATGAAGATGAGGATGATGAATGGAATGTGTAGTCTAGGCGCGAGAAATCAATGGTAAAGTGAAGAAGATGAGGAAGAAGACTGCATATATGGAAATAGTCAAAAATATCCTAGCATGGATACCAATTTTAGAAATGTTAGAATGATACTGCGCCAAAAAAATATTTCAAGATATCAATTGTCCCTAAATGAAAATATTAAAAGCAAATTTGCAATTTAATCTAATAAAAGATGAGGGAAGGAGAGCATGGGTTTTGAGACCCTAGATATTGGAAGTTACAAAGTGGAGAGAGGAGAGGGTAAGGCTAGGTAAGGGGCAGGGAGATGAATTTTTAAGGAGTGAATATTTATGCGTTAGAAACTTAGAAGGGAAAATGATAATTAAGAACCTTCTAAGATCATTAATCTCAATTACAGACCATAAAATTTTAAAATCTCAGTTAAGGACCATGGTCCTTAATTGTGATAAAAAAATATAATTTGTGATGTGGGATTCACTAACGCGACTTGAGAATTCACTAACCCAACTTGAAAAAATTACTAACGTATATTGTGAAAACATGAAACCCCACTTGGGAATGAAATGTTTAATAAAAAGCATCATTTGAGAATTCACTAACTAGACTTGAAAAATTTCTAACGTATATTGTGAAAAAATGAAACCCTACTTGAAAATCAATTGTTTAATAAAAAGTTACTTGTCCAAATTGATTTTTTTTATTAAACAATCAATTTCTAAGTGGAGTTTTATGTTTTCACAATATACGTTGGAAATTTTTTCAAGTCGAGTTAGTAAATTTTCAAGTGGCGCTTTTTGTTAAACATTTCATTCCCAAGTAAGGTTTTATGTTTTCACAATATACACTATAAATTTTCTCAAGTTGGGTTAGTGAATTCTCAAGTGGCAACAGTGAATTCCACCTCACAAACTACATTTTTTTATCACAATTAAGGACCATGATCTTTAACTAAGATTTCAAAATTTCACGGTTCGTAATTGGGATTAATATTCTTAGAAGGTCCTTAATTGTCATTCTCCCAACTTAGAATTCATAACTTCCAAGGGTATTTTTAAGGATATAAGGCGCACTATGAGGCATTAATCATAGTTTTTTGAATATTATTCATGTTTAAATTCGTTAATTATGAGAGAAAATGAAATACAATAATAAAGTTTTTTCATTTAAATAGGGGTATAAAATTAAAATTTTATTATATTTTTAAAAAAATTAATAATTTAACCAACACTTCATTTTTTTTTAAGACCTTGTGGTCCTTATCTATAATGATATTCCACAGGGTCTTTATTTGTTATGCTCCTTTTTTTATTTGTTTTCCTTCTTACTCGTTCTTTTTTACGTTGCGTGACCATGATTTGATGGTCATAACTCATAACTTATTATAAATATTATATTATGGGTATTCATAGCTCATATTATTTTTAATATTTTAGTGAATAGTTTAAAAAGAGTTTCTTACAATTAATATCCTATAACCTTTAAAGGATATATAGTGCATCATTATATATATCTTTATTTATCTATACTACTAAATTAAGACTTCAACAGTTGTATGCCTGCTAATAGAAGCCATGTCCAAATCAAATATATCCAAGAGCAAAAGCAATTATCTTCCCTTATTTTCTCTCCCATTTCATATTTGTCTCGTTCTTCTCTTCTATTTGTAATAGTTATATTTTATAACAAATTACCAGCATGAATTGGCTCTAAAAATAAGGTATATATAAGCTTTAAGATTAATTATATTTTTTTTATTATTGTTCTAACAACATTCATAGTTATGTTATTAATGCATTCGCTATATATTATATTATTTTTTTATTTTCTTCTCCTTTCCCTTTCTTAGTCACACTGCATTTTATTTATTTAAAAATAATTATGTGATTAATGATTTAATATGATCTAGTCTCATCAACCATTGGTTTCTTTATTTTTATTATTTGTTGTTTTTTATTCTTATGAAAATTGATATACTTATTTTTCCTTCCTTATGTTTATGTATTTGATTTCATCGTTTTTTTTTAGTCCTACATTAAATTAAAGTGTGTGTGTGTGACTTTGTGTTTGTTTATGTGTGTGTATTTATTGATCAATTTTTTTTGTTAATAATTTTTTTATTTGTTAATACCATATGAATTATTTTCTTTATCAATTAATTTATTTTATTTATTGCCTTTGTTTATATTTATTGTGCTTTATTTGTTTGGTAATTTTTTTCTATATTTTCATTTCTTTATATTGTACTTCATTATAATTATATTTTATGATTTGTTTATGGTGATTTATTATTTTAGTGTGCGTGTGAATCATTTTTTCCATAATATTTATTTATTTATTTATTATGCTTTGTTTTATTAATGTCATCAAAATTCTAATTGTTACTATTATTTTAGCTTGAATAATGACAAGTATTATTAAACTTGAATTTACGGCTCTTGATATGAAAAAATTATCTGTCTTGGTGCCTTGGGTATTGCAGCTGAAATTCACCTAGATGTTGAAGGTATTATAGGAAATGCAATTTTACTTGAAAATAAAGCAACTAATTTAGATAAGGCTAAGACAATGATTTTCCTTTGCTATCATCTTCATGAAGGGCTAAAAGCTGAATATCTAACGACAAAAGATCCACTAGAATTGTAGAATAATATGAAAGAAAGATTACCTTCCAAAGGTATGACTGCCAGAAACGGTAATTTTATCCAAAGCTTGATATGATCGAATGGATGTATTTAAGGCTACAAGACTTTAAAATTATAAGTGAAAACAATCAAGAAATTTTTAAATAAGTTCTCAATTGAAATTATGTGGTGAGAAAATAATTTATGAGGATTTAATAGAAAAGACATTTTCAAGATTTCCAGAATTGGCACCATCCTATAGAGTTGTATTGATCCTTCAATAAACAACTCTTTTCAACATTTTATCTTTCATTTACAATCTTTAAATTGTTACTAGGGCAACCCCTTAAACATCATTCTAAAGTTTGGGAGAGAACAATCCTTTAAATGGTACTAAGATTTCTCAAGGGATTAATCCCATGGTTACCAACTTGGGAATACTTTAGAAAACCAAAAAAAAAAAATCAATGTACACATCATATGTAAAAGATAGTTTCTTCATTATATTTATCAAATGCCAGATCTGGTTGTCCATATCAGTTGTGAAAGTTGTACCTTTAGTTCTCTCAATTTTTGTCTTAGATGCTTCAGCCCATGCTGCAAGTGCTTCACTCAACCCATGGCTATAGTATCTACTGAGTAAGTAAACAATCACAATCTAAGCTATAAAACAAATGTGAACATACAATCTACGAGGGTGATACTAATAAAACACAGCTTAAAACCACAAAAAACAAATACAGGTGTTAGGCCCATGAATAACAAATGTGAAAATAAAATTCACAATAATCAAACTAATTAGTTATTAACACAGGCGCGCCAAGGGATAATAAAATTGTCGTTAGCAACCAATGTTTTGAATATAGTCCCTTTCTACTTCATTTTTAAACATGTAAGAAAATCTTCAACATTAAAATAAAAATTTCAATCAAACTCACATGAATATTTGTAGGCATCAATTCAATAATTACCGAAATAAAATTTCAAAAGTAATGCCCAAACTTACATTTATTGCTAAGCTAAAATTATCAAATCTAGTAAAGATAATTTCATCAATATTGAAATGTATATATGGGAAGAAGTACATGCATATGCCACAATTTAATTATTCTTCATCATCATATTTTAGATTTCACAAAATAAAATAATTTAATTAACAAAAAATCCAAAAATTGACATTATTGCTATTAAAATGTTCTACATAAAAATATAATATTTAATTAAAAATAATTATATTTAAAAATTAGTTTGGACACTATCCACTTGCATGAAATAAGTAGACTTGTAACAGACAAATTGTTGATATCAATTAAAACAATTTATAGTCTAAGCTCTCCTTAGAATTTGATGTCGAGAGGGTCCAATATCTATAACAAGTAAATTGTCGAATGAAGGGTACAATGATGAGATCACTACTATAGAAATGGATATAGGTGGTGTTTAAAATTTTAGTTTTGTAGAGTTTATAAAATGTTATAAAATTCAATAATATAATAGGTATCAGATGGTGTTTCATTAATTATTGAAATGTCACAAAACTAATGAAAGAGCAAGGGCATTTCTTTCTGCAAACACTACCTCTTTTATTTTATTTAAAAAAACAAAGAGAGGTGGGATTTAAACTATGTTGAAAAACCACCTCTATTCTCTACAAAGGTGGCGTTTACAAATAGTAAAAGTGCCACCTCTGTGACAAATTTTTAAAAAATTAAAAATTCAACAAAAGTGGTATTTATAAAATGTATAAATACTGCCTCTATAATTTTTCTTTTTTTCTATTTAAAATAAAATAGGTGATGTATTTGTGGTACAGAAATGCCACCTATATTATCTTAGTCCAAAAAGGTGGCACCTCTTTGGTATTTTGTTTTGGAAATGGTTAACATAGGCAGCGTTTCTTCTTAATATAAATGCCACCTGTTTGATATTTTTTCAAAAAAAATACATAGGGGATGTTTCTTCTATGAATAAACACCACCAATTTGGTATTTTTAAAAAAAATAAATTTTATAAAATATTGTACACCTAAATTTTTTTACCATAATAGATTCAAATTATATACAATCAGTCCAGCAATTTGCAAACAATCCAGCTATACAATGAAAAGTTACACAATATAATACAATAAAGTAGTTATAATTACATTAACATCTCTAAGTTAGGAAAACTAGGTGAACACACTACTAGCCTCAAATCTTACAAAATATTCAACAATTACGTACCAAAGTTTTGACATCCTAAATTCAACAAAAATGATGACCACTCTTCAATTAGATCATAAATTTATTTATCACCATATACCAAACACTTTGTGTCCTCATAATACTACAAAATATTAAAACAAGAATTTATATATAACTAAAAATTATCAAACCCGAACAAAATTAAATAAAATTAGATAAAGTTTCATACCTCAAATGGGCTAAAAGTTTCACCATAAGTGTTCACATCCTTCATGAATTTCATAATATATTATCCATAATAATTATCATTTGGTTGGAAAGGGCACTAAGAAATTGCTAAAAAAAATAACATAAATTTATGAAGCAAATAAATTTACCTTTCATAATTCAATAAAATCTTTCATATGAATTAAATATGCCTTAATTTTTATTCCTTGATAACTCTTTGAAAAGTCTTTATTTTTGAAAAAAAAAAGCTCTTTGTGACCCCAAAAACTATTCAATGCCCTATCAAAACAGGAAAAATGTAACACTTGCCTCGAGTGTTATCCAAAAATCACATAATTCAAACAAACTAAGTGTGGTTAAGGAGTTGATCCTCTAACCAACTTAAGAAATAAATTATTTAAAACCTTAAAAATAATTATAGGTTCTACCTATAGCGCACGGAAGCAAGTTAGACAAAAATGGAATAAAAAGATGCTGTCATGACAGTAATTTATTGCTGTCATGACAGCCCTCCTGGGCCAACTTCCAGGAGGCGCCGTTCCGTCATTCGACCTCCGATTCAAGTGATTTTAAAGCTCACACGTCACATTCAAAGGTTTCTATAAGTGTACCAAATTTCAAAAAGATCCAACGGTCGGATTAAAAATTAGACATGTTAAAAGATTGACTATTTTTGCTGTCATGACAGCTGACAGCACCTCCAGACTAACTTCCGGGGTGCACCATTTCATCATCTGATCTCCGATCGGAGTGATTCCAAAGCCCACATGTCACTTTTAAAGAATACTATTAGCATACTAAATTTTAAAAAGATTCAACGAACGGATTGAATTTTATGCAGGTTACAACTTCAACACTTTAGCTGTCATGACAGCAATTTAATGCTGTCATGACAGCACCTCCAGACCAAATTCCAAAGTGCGTCATTTCTCCGTCCGATATCCGATCGACGTGATTCCAAAGCCCACACGAAGCTTATAAAAGTTTTTACTTGTGACCCAAATTTTAGAGAAATCCAACGGTCGGATTAAGATTTGGACACCCAGATGCAAAAGTGCAGCTTTTTGGTAAAAACCATTTTCAAAATTGTCCAAATCTCATCCTAATGGTCACAAACCTGTGGGAACACTTTGGACACGTCAAATAAGATTAAAAACACCTGATAGAACATTCAAATGATGGAAAAACCCCATACATCAAAAATTTGACCACCCGGGTGCCATTTCCCAAAATGGACCCTAAACCCCCAAAATGCACAAATCATACAAGAGTGGTCACAAATCAATCCAAATACCATGTATTTATATAAATATATATGCTAAACATTTTCACTTGGCTCAGAGCTCCTTGTGGGGCCCACGCACCCACTCTCTCTATCCAAGGTGTATGTTTGCCCATAGCACACCATTTGCAATGCAACCACTTTGCATTTGCTTATAAAATCACATATATATCAAAATAAAGATCTGCTTGTAATAGAAACTTGGTCTACTAAGTAAATCCATCAAAACCACACACCATAACCAAGTTTCCTAGCCACAAGTCTGCAAACAGACAAAAATTCATACACAAGCACACAATCCACACATATTCACACATACATACATAATCATATCCTATTGGCACCCTAGTCTTAAATACATTACAATATATTTGCTCAAAAGAAAGGGGTTGCAGTTCTCTACAAATCACAAGAAAACCCCTAGCTTTGCTCCTTTCCCCGTCCACCACTGGATCCTTCGTCTGGACCTAAAATATTGAAAAGAAAGGGGTGAGACAACCACAGTCTCAGTAACAGTAAAATCTATATTGATTATTACAAAGTAAGCCATAATCAAATAAATGAATAATAAATTCAACATAGTATATAATTTAGCCATTTAAAATGCATGAATACATGACTTAGGCCGGTATGGCCTTTCATGACCAACAGAATGCCCCCTGGTACTCTTTAACTTGCAGGTAAACCTTATACCTACTTGTACCTCCACAGGCACAAAACATAATCTAAGGCATGATCTAATCCACCGAACCTCCTATGCCCCTTCGACGTGAATCCTAAGCAGTTGAAGCTAACTCCCTCCCAGAGCCAGCCCAACTTACTTTCCATGTGAAGGCTACCTTAGCCTAGGCACTCAACCTCACACTTCATATGTTGGATTCCCTCCCCTACTGAGAGGTGTCGAATACTCAATACACTAACCACTTTAGTGCACTGAGCCCACAATACGTAAGACAACACTGAGTACTGACAGTGTGCCATAGAATATCAAAAATCCACACCTCATTAGTGAACTCCCACCAAGATCATGCCTTTTACTCTTGTCTACCTTTCCTGAGCATTGACCATTCAACACTCTAAAGTAGTATAATATTTATAAATCTCATTTCCATAAAAACATTGTTATTAAATAATTAGAAAACATATTTGCACTATAATCAAAGTAGTACCCCATAACCCCTTATAAAGCACATTTAATCTTTTAAAACATGTAATACATGATAACTAGTAATATTTATTCAAAAATAGCTAAAACAAAGTAATAAGAAATATAAATTCCCCTGTTACCTCAACCCTTTGGTACTAAAAGGGTTCTCCTTGTACAAAATAGGGCTCGGCTTGTTCCTTACTTCTCAATAAGTTTCACCAACAATTTTCTACAACATATAAGTGATCCACATCACTTATCATGACAAATAGCTTAATGAAGACTATAACTCATACCACACAACTTAGGTCAATGAGTCATAATTCACCCTAATGGTCCATATATTAAACCAACCATTCACATAGTATCACTTAACTACTAAAACCATTTATTAGCCATCACTAGGCTAATTTTCAATTTATATAATTTTTTATCAATTAAAAACCTTCACTTAGTGTCACCAACTTTCACCATTAGCCCTTATAATGAAAACCAAACCTTAATTTAAATCTTATTGGGCTCAAATAGCAAAATTATAACTAAATCAATAGGCTTAAACCATTGAGGAGCAAAAACCCAATTTTTCAAGGTTTATTTTGTGCCCAAAACACCTCTTTTCATCCAATTATTCACTCAAAACATTAGATCACTATATAGAAACTCAAAACATGCTCCCTAGAATCCAAAGAAACAAAAGCTTACAAGAATAAAACCTTTGGGATCAAAATCCAAAAATTTTCTCTTCCAAAAATTGAAGAAAATCAAGAGAAAGAGAAGAGGATTGAAGTAAGGAGTTTACCTATCGTGTAGCCGAGCTCGCAACGATCGCAAAGACTCCTAAATCCAAGCCTAACTCCCTCCCTTTCTCTTCTCTTCTTCCTCTCTCCCTCTCATACGTTTCCTTTCCTTTCCTTTCCAATTCAATTTCTGCGTTTCTGCATCAATTTGGATCTTTAAATTGCTGGTCAAAAAGTTTGGGGAAAATTACAAGAAAGGGCCTAACATTTTTTTATTATTGCACAAAAGTTTGGGTCAACTTTGGTAATTTTTCCCATAGTTAAAAATCAAATAAAACTAAACTTTTGCTTAGTAAAATTCAAACTCTGGGCCTCTATTAAATTATTCTAAATTTTAATTTAATTATAGATATTTTATTTTATTTTTATTTATTTTTTTAAATAAATTTGAGTCTTAAAATTTTTAGGATGTTACAAAAAATTAATCAATAATAATTGATTCAAATATATATGAATATGTAAAATGATTCTTATAAATATAAATACTTACTTATTGAATAGCATCAATATATTAGGCTGACCTATTGGCATGCCTCTAAATAGAGAATTAAGAAAATAAATTAAAGGTAAAGTAGCAGCCACAGGATTAATAACAATCAAAATCCAATATTTCCTAAAAAATTTAAACTTTGATCATGTCTTAATATAAAATTAAGGTATCTAACACGTCAAGAAATTAAAAAAATAATTTATAAAATACTTACCCCGTATTGTAAGGTATTAAGAATAACATACTTTTTCCAACTTCTACCTTTTCTGTGAATATTTCTTTTACAAGATTCACCTATTCAGATGTACTCAACATCGACCCATGACTATCATGAGGACTAGTAAATGAAAAATCTTTTCTCTTTCTCCATGTCTTTTAAAAAAGAAATGTACTAGTACCTTGATAAATAGCAAAAAAAATATTAAAATCATTCACAACATGAAATAAAATAATCAATACTAAAAAATGTTATGAAACAAGTACCTTATTCAGATGTTGATAGCAAAAGCACACGCCCATTCTCGATTAAGTATTTTCACTATAGTATTTCTATCAAGATATTCCCAGATATCTTTACAATAGATTTCTTCTTCAAATTTTATTTCAATTGTTTGGCC
Source organism: Prosopis cineraria (assembly GCF_029017545.1). Taxonomy (NCBI): domain Eukaryota; kingdom Viridiplantae; phylum Streptophyta; class Magnoliopsida; order Fabales; family Fabaceae; genus Prosopis; species Prosopis cineraria. The sequence goes on from NW_026555496.1 coordinate 37,146, forward strand.
ATTACCAGTAAGTTTTGGCAAAAGAGACTAAAGAGCATAACCATAGAGGTAGGTTTTAAATTATTAATATTACTGACCATGTGTTATGGGTACTACTTTGAACACTGTGTGAGTTGATTCCATCAGTAGACAATGCAAGCCGAAGACTTCTTTCTTCATCTCTAAAATTAGGGTACTCAAAGTTAATTTTTTCCACTGAGGGAAATCTATAGGGTGCCTAAGCTTTCTATCTTTAATCCTTTCATTCTCATGCCTTGTCAACAAGTTGGCAATTTTTACATTTCCATACATGTGCCAAAATATCAATATAATGGGAAAATACCATAGTGCCTTTGCAAGACTTGATTTCTTTCTATATCGTGATGCTTTGCATTTAAGACACTTCTCTAATGAATCATACTCATTATGAAATAACATACAATCATTAAAATATACATGTATTTTCTCATACCTAAACCAATTGAGCAAAGCATTTGCTTGACCTCATATGTCTTAGTGGGAATTTCATTACCAATCAGAAACATATCTTTCAAAGCATCAAGCAATAGAGTGAAACTCTTATCAATCCATGCACAAGCAGCTTTCAAATTGTGCAATATCAAAATTGTTGATAACCTAGTGTATTTAGTACAATCGAGATATAGTAGTTTCTCTGAATCACCTATCAACCTTTCAAACATTTAAGGACAATCACGAAAATCACCTTCTATTACATTTAGCATTTCATCAAGATGATCAGTCTCATACCCATTACTATAACATTATCACATACATCTTTTCTCTTAAATGACCTAGTGGTATACACCTATTCACCGGATACATCATTTTTCTCCCCATGCCTTGTCCAACATATATAACTTTGATCAATTCCATAACATATTAAATAATCTAACAACTCAGTTGGAGCAATTTTCTTTCCATAGCAACAAGCTAAGCAAGGACAAAAAATTTTGTGGATCTTTCGCATGTTGAAGTGCAAAAGTAATAAACTCTTTCACCCCGTCCCTATATTCTTTTGATAATCAATTGGCAAATATTCACTTTTGGTCTATACACTCTACCTATTATAGGACAATGTCAGGTATGATTTGTTGACATATTGTGTCAAAAATGAAAGTTTTTTGGATCTCAAACCCACTATTCAACATTTATATATTAATTCAATATTTTGAAAAATTTCAGCAGCATAATAGCTTAAAATAATAGTTTCCCAAGTATTAAACCCCTATTCAACACTTATAAATACCTAAAATAATTAATTCAACTTATTCTAACCAACAACCAAATTAATAATCAATAGTAATTAAATCAACAAATGCAAGCATAATCCTAAAATAAATCAACAATAATTAATTAAATGTTTTTTCCTCCTTTTACCAAAAAAATATTTTTTCCTTATATATCATTCAAGACAAATAAAAAAATTTAAGATAGCAAATATAATTTTCTAAAATTAATCTTAAATTCAAACCCATAGCTGATGATGCAACTAAAATTAAAAAAAATATTATATTAAAAATACAAAGCGTACCTAGAGTTGAAGAAACACTGCGAAGCACAATTTGTCTGTGTTAAGGAAACAATATTGGGACCACTCATGAGCTGAAGATCACTATGTGAAAATGGAGAACATAAGCTGAAATGAGGGACCATAAAAATGGGGAATTTTTTAAAAGAAAGTTATAGGGATTATATCTGAAAGTGATAATGGTAGACCTTCAAGAGAAAAAAAAAAGTAAATATTGGTGGGCACAAGAGTTACCTAGAGTTGACAAGCTAGAAGAAGAGCTTCAACAAGTTGAGAGAACACGAGCTGCAACCACAAGTTGAGTGATCAACTTGGACGAGCTGAGGGTTTAAGTATCCGGCACTAGCACGAGCTGAGAGGAACCACGAGCTGAAAGATAGTCTGAAAGTGATGGACAAAGCTAAGAGATTTTTACAGTGAAGGAGACAACACAGTAAAACCCTTCATTACATAAACGGATAGGGAGGCAAAATAAATGTTGTTAAATTTTTTTAAAAAAAATGAAAGATAGAGGTGGCGATTTTTAAGGACCAATCGCCACCTCTGTCTTCACACTGCCGACAGCTTTACAGCAATAAAGCTGTAAAAGAAGTGACGTTTCCAATGCATGGAAATGCCACCTCTCTTCCCCAATTTAATAAAAATTAATTAACTAAATAAAATTAAATAAATAACCATATATCTAATAAAATAATATAATTGATTATTAAATAATTTTTAGTATGTTAATTAGATAATCATATATAATTCATTAATCACAACTTAAAATAATAATAAAATTTAAACAAATAATAAAAAATTTCATTTTCATTTTATTAGAAAAAATTAATTTAATAAACATTAAAGAGGTGGTGTTTCCAATAAAAGAAAATGTCACCTCTCTCCTATTATATATCAAAAAATTAAAATATACTAATAAAAAATTTAATTAATTAAAATAAAATCAATAACTATGTATTTAATTAAATAATAATTGGTCATTAAATAAAATATATTATCTAAATTATCCAATCCTATGAAACTATGTATTTAAAATATTAAATAATTAAAATATAGTTAAATTATTATTTATGAAACATAATAATTAATACAGATTAAATAGATTTTAAAAATTTAATATATTTAATAAAATATTAATTATTAAATAAAATAAAAAAATTTATTTAAATGTTGTCAATTTTTTTCAAAATATAAAAGACAAAGGTGGCGATTTCGAAGGACCAATCACCACCTTTGTCTTCAAGCTGCTGACACAGCAATAAAGCTATAAGAGAGGTGGCGTTTTTCAATGCATGGAAATGCCACCTCTCCCCCAATTTAATTAAAAATTAATTAAATAAATAAATTTAAATAAATAATTATATATTTAATAAAATAATATAATTGATTATTAACTAATTTTTATTATGTTAATTAGATAATCATATATAATTCATTAATCACAACATAAAATAATAATAAAATCTAAACAAGTAAAAAAAATTCATTTTCATTTTATTAGTAAAAATTAATTTAATAAACATTAGAGAGGTGTGTTTTCAAATGTCTCAAACACCATCTCTGATTTTAATTAATTAATTAAGAATATATATTTATTATTAATGATAATTAAATAATTATATTAAAATTATTATATAATCTAAAAAAATATATTTAATGAAGGAAAAATTAGAATTGTCACTTACATTTAAATTAATTAACTTGTATTAGTATGAATTAGTTAGACTTTAGTTATTGAGTAGTTATATTTACCCTACTATCTTTAATATTTCAGGAAATAGCTCAAGAGGATAAGATAGAGGAAAATAGTTAGAGGCATAGGATTGTCATCCTAGTAGTAGGCCTCCTTTATTCTACATATTTATGTGTATGTGATAATTTATATTGTCAACTACGATTAATCCATTTTGGATCTTACTTACGTTACATGTTTTGTGAGTTGGAAACTATATTTTGGGCCCTAAGGTGTATGTATATGAGTCATGATGTTATTAGTAGGGTCAAAATACTAGTGCAAGTAAAAGTTGAGCATAACATGTGATGTTTATGGATTATTTGATGAAATGGATGATTTTAGCTCTTCCTTTTGTTTTTGAGAATTAAGGGATTGAGTGTCAAAAATGTGATTTAAAAGCATTTTGTATGATGTTGTGCATTTCACAAGTTAGTTTTAGCCTATTGTATGTGATTAGAAAGGTGTTTATGGCATTTGGCTTGAGGAATGTGTTTTGAATACTTTGTTTTGTAAAAAGTAGTGAAAAAGTATAAGTTTTCAAATGAGCATCCAATTTTTTATTGAGTAATAATATAGGTGTGAAATCCAAGCCATTAGTTAAAACTCAAAAAAAGTTTTCTATAGATACTTAGTTCACATCAATCGAACATTGGACGGAGAAATGGAGCGGGTCAGAAGTTGCCCTCAAAAGCTGTCAATTTGACAATAGAAACCTATTGTCATGAAACGTGCAATGCACCACAGCGCATGGCACAGAGATGAACAACCCACGGCGCATGTTCAACAAGCCATGGCACACATCTCAAATTGTGCAGAGATCTATTTTTTATGATTTTTAAGCAAATGCACGGATTCTTAAAATGATCCCATGCTTTTGCGTAGTTATTAACTCTAATTTATCATTGGGAAATCCTCTTTAGATGGAATCGATTTTGAAAACTTGGGATCCCATATTTATGACTCATTTGCGAACTTGGTAAATTTGTTTTTTTTACCTTAAGTCAGTCTCTTAATTATGGAGATTTAGAGTTAATCATAATTTGAGAGGAAGGATATTACATTCCTCTTAGTAAAACTCAAGTTGGGTACCATTGAGTCTTTAAGAATAAGACTCATTCTGATGGTACTTTGAAGCAATGTAAGGCTTGCTTGGTGGTCCAAGGTTTCACTCAAAAGTATGGTGTTGATTATGAGGAGACTTTTGCACCTATTACCTATATGACTTCTGCTCACAACCTTCTAGACTGTTAAGCATTAGCCTCTTCATTAGATAGATGTTAAAAATTCATTTCTAAATGGAGATCTAGAGGAAGAAATGTATATAAAGCCTTTACCCAGATATCAATATCTAACAAACAAGATCTATCATCTTCGTTGAGCTCTATAAGCGGGCTCCCTGTGTATGATTTTCTAAGTTCAGTAAAACTATGAGTCAACTAGGTTTCACTTATAATCCTCATGACTCGTTTCTTTTTATTCTCTCTACTGCTCATGGTATTGTTATGTTGCTTGTAAATATATAAAATTTAAAGTAATAAATTAAGAAAATTTCTATGTTCCTTGGTTCAACAAATTAAAAAATAGCTAAGCAACTTTTTTTATTGCTCAAATTATCCCCATAGGCGACAATTATGAAACTAATCCCTTGAGAAATTTGAACACCATGTAAGGGGTTGTTCTCTTCCAAGCAATACTCTTTATACACACATCCAAGAATCAAACTCTGCATTAAGTAACTTAGAAATATTTTACAAGATAGTATTTGAATTGTTAAATTTTAGATTTAAACTCTCAAATTTAAAATTCATGTATTTAAAAATTGGGTTAATGAGAATTTTAGACTTTGAAGTATTATGCAAAAAGCAGCATGAACCCTAAACTCCTAAAATATGCAAAATGAATCCTAAACTTATAAATTCATATTAAATTACTCCCATCATTAGCTTATACTTAATGACATTACTATTCACTATAGGGCCCAGTCAAATGCTGATATGACAGTCCCTTGTAATGTGTCATTTGTTAATAAATAACACAGACCTTAAACTATTGTGCGAGTAGCGTCTTAGATCTTAAACTTTAAACTTTAGAGCAAATTACCCCCATTGTTTATGTATAGAATGTTAACTATTATGTAGACCAAATTAGCTTCAATGTGGTCCACTTTGGTGAACACATTATTGGCTACGACAAAAGACCCATAATTTTATGAAATAATTGTTTTGCCCCTTTTTTAATGTTTTTTAAATGATTGGTATCTCATGCTTTTGTATACTCTATAACTTTAGTTTTAGTCTTATTTTAAATAATATTTATTTATTTAATCATAAAAAATTGGAATCCCATTTGAAAATGAGTTTAAATATTAGAGGATTGTAATTAACTAGTTAATTTGAGTTTGAAATTCGTTGATGAAATTATCAGCTTTTGCATCCATTGTCTGTAAAATCCTTTGATACTTAAACTTCTTTTCAAATGGGATCTCGAGTTTTCACCATTAAATAAATATACATAATTCAAAATAAGATTAAATCAAAGTTATAGAGTATATGAAAGCATGAGAAACCAATCATCTAGAGAAATTGCAAAAAAAGGGAAGAAAACATCATTTCACAAAATTATGGGTTGTTTGCTGTGACCGACGATGCATTCACTATGGCAAACCACATTGAGGCTAATTTAGTCTACATAATAATCAATGTTTTACATGTAAATAGTGGGATAATTTGCTATATATTTCAAAGTTCAGGGTCTAAGATGCTACTTGTACAATAATTTAGAGTCTATAGTGCTCATTATTAAATGATACATCAACAAAGGATTGCCAGACGAGCATTTAATTGGGCCCCATGGAGAACAGTATGCCCCTATGGAGAACAGTATGCCCCCATGGAGAACAGTATGGTAAATAGTAACAACATTAAGTATAACTTAACAGTGGCGAGTAATTTGTTATAAATTTAGAAGTTCAGGATTCAGTTTGCATATTTTAAAAGTTCAAGGTCTATGGCACTTTTTGCATAATATTTTAGGGTCTAAAATACTCATTAACCTTTAAAAAATTTTCAAAGCGAAAGAGAGACATGTTGAATTTGAAGAGAAAACAAAAAATTAAAAGTGATAAGCTTCCTTTTATTTTTCAATCAATGAAAAAGGAAAACAATAAATGAGAAAAGATGCAAGAGTGGCAAAAACATTGATAGTGAAAAACACAAAAAAAATGATATGCTTGAAATGACTGAAATTTCAAATGACTAAAATGCAAGAATAATTTGAAATTATAAAAGAATTATAATAAGAAATGAATGAATCTATCAATTTTTTAGTATCATGAGGAATTTGGTAAAATATAAACTTTCATTAATCCAAACACAATATAGTTTATAAACAAAGTTCCATAGTAGAATAAAAAGACAAACTCTAAACACTATTACAGAATTAGGCATATATGATGCTTGATGTGTGACGGTTATTAAAAGAATTTTCAAATATATTAAGGCGGGATTTTAAAATCGGGCTTATTTGACAGTTCACATAGGAAACCGTCAAACTTAATAAACAATAAAGTTACAAATTTGACGATTGGATAAGAGAATAATCAAACTTGTTGAAAAATAATTTAATTTAAAATTAAAATAGAATATATTTGACTGTTGCATCACTAAACTGTTAAACTTTGTGGAATACATTTGATGGTTAAAATGGGCAACTGTCAAATACGTTGATTTTAAATTTGCCTCTCTATGTTCTTCGATCTCACCCACCATTTTATTTGTCATCTCTCTTCTCTCTTTTCTCTCTATAATTCAAGCCTACCCATTGTGGTAGTCTCCTTTGTTGCATGGCCTAGGAATCTCATACTATTGGTAGACAACAAAGAAAAGACAAAAAAAGTATCTTAGTTGGCATTATCTCATGTAAAGTATATACATAATTTCTTTTCATCTATAAGTGACACTATTGGTTTATAGTCCAAGGTGTAAGACAGTCCTAAAAACTCAGCATATGAATCCAAGTTTGCTGGACTACTCTTGACAAGTGTATCTCAACTATCAATGAGATGGCGAGATGCACTTGAAGCGTATGCCCTTATGTTTAGGACTAAAAATCCTACAATGTTGGTCCCACTCAATCACAGCATGTACAACAAAGATTAAGGAGATATGCTCAGGATCGGAGTGATCGATGAAGTTCTCAAGCACAAGGAGATTAGCCAAATCGTTGTTCACTTTCATATGAGGTACTTATTTTTAACATGACTAATTTCTGTTTTATAACAAATATATTGACATATTTGATTTCTTTATTTAGGTACCTTTATGAAAATTTCATCATCCCTGTCAACCTTGTCTTAAAGTTCATCTTTATATGTCCTTATGACATCACTGCTCATTGACCAATCTGTCGAGAGTTGTGAAACTCAATCGGTTGCTTTGTCTAAGTATTATGAGGGAAGGAACAATAACACTTCAAAGGAATTGTTATTCTTGGCACCTTACATGTGAGGATAAGAGTTAATTACTTGAACTTGTCAAATTAATTTCCCTTCAAGGATTTCATCTTATAACATTTTTAAATTCTTATAATTAAGGTACTGCCTTTAAATATTATTTTTATTTTATGTTTATTGGTTCTAATTCATTAGTATATTTTTATTGTTTTTTTAAGTGCCCACGACAAAAGGATAATAGCCCAAACTGTGGATATTGCTATGAGGCATATTAAAGATATCATAACTTGCTAACAGACTATCATTCCTTCGAAGGTATGTGCATATATAGGTGTGAGTGTGTGTCATTTGAATTTAATTTTTTTAAAATATTAAAAATCAGCCAACTAACTTTTCTTTGATTATTTTATAATGTAGTACTACTCATGCACGTATTGTGAAGTATTTGAGGATGCTAGCATCAATGAAGTTATCAAGGAGTGGTGTCAAGATTCTTGACATTTGCTAGCTCAATTTGTGACAAATTCATAGGAGGTAACTTCGATTTAGATTATTGGAGGATTTAATAATATTATATATGAAAATAATCATTTTACCTATTTTCAATTAAATAGTTTTAATTTATATATTAGAAGCATTCTAAATTGAAAAAATATTATAAGCATTCTAGATACATGTATTCTAGTTTGTAATTTAGAGGGTTGTGAAATATGTAGCCCCCAACTTTTTTAAAAAATGAAGGGCATATTTGACAATTATTGCCATAGCCGTTAAATATGAGGGTGCATATTTGACGGTTATATATTATAATCATCAAATTTGCCATCATAACTCTATTATTGGTCAAATATGAGCACTTATATATGACAGTTGATAACAATCGTTAAATATTTAAGCACAATATTTTATGGTTTCTTAACCATTAAATATAGGCATCCCCAATATATGATAGAAGCTTACTTGACGATTGTTGACTTTTAAATATGGGCAAAAATAACTATCAAGTATAGCCAATTTTATAGTAGTGTAAATTTAATGGCATAACCATAGAGTTCCATAACAGAATAAAGGCTCAAAAATCCGATCTCCAACACAAACTACTCATAAGTTTAGTGACATAATCGTCAAGTTCAATAACAAAATAAAGACTCATAACTCTCCACTATAAGCATGAAGTACCCATTGCTTTTCCTGTAAAGTATCATGTTAAGAAAAATTTCTCTCCATTCAGGGTCATTCTTCAAGGTTTTCAAGGCTTCCATATAAGCATCTTCTTGAAGGTATGCCATCTCATTAAGAGTAATCACACACTTGGCAAGAGAATAATCTGACAAAGAAGAAGTGGCCTCCTTACTTCTTTCACCTTTATTTGCTTCAGCTGATGTTGCAAGTGCTTCACTCATTTGAACTTTAGCCACAATATCTATGAAAGCTTTAGCGATTAACTCAGGCCATATCTTTGAATCAGTTTCTTCCATCTGCCATCAGAATGACAATTAGCCTAGAATATAAAATAATTTTATTGAACTTTAAGGGGACAATTAGAGCATAAAGTTAGAATAGCAAACATGAAAATGTCGATATAGATGTGTGGGCATATACTAAAAGATAAAATCCAAAATACAAAATAATTTTATTGATTAAATACCCACAAAGGCAACTCAACAGAAAAATTCATGGATTAAAATATATTTTTGCCCTTCAACTATTCGTTAGGGAGATCCTAGTGTCCTAAATTTAGATGTGGTGTAATTTCTCTCTTCAACATTTGAAAATGATGCACTGGATACCCTACTATTAAAAAGATTAATTTTAACTATTAGTTAATTGATTTAAAAATTGTAGAAAAAGACATTAAAAATTACAAAAAATGACCAAAAAAATACATAAATACCCTACAAAAAAAATTAATAGTGTGTAATTTATAAGTCTTCCACCAAAATTTAAAAATCCTTCTTTAAAATTTTATAGCTAAAGTACAAAATGCAATCATTTATAAATAATACTATTTGTAAATTTTGGAGGAAGAGTTAGAAATGATCATATAACGACTTAATTGGCATTAATTTTTTTAAGGGGTATTTTTTATTTTTTAAGTCATTTTATGTAATTTTTTAAATAACTGTTTTCTATTTACAGGCCCGACCCACACCAATTTTAACGATCGCACACGATTCAAATTCCCCAATTGAAATTTGAAGCTAATTGCCAGATCACAGAAAGCATTCCTTCATGAATGCCGAGACTTGAAGAGATGAAGATGAAGCTGAGAATGAGTGAGATGAGAGTAAAAGAGATAATATACCTAACCGTCACCGTCACTATGACACAATCGACAGAGAAACCGATCGAGGAGCGTAACTTTAAAAAGTCAAAAAGTTGTGCCAATAGTTACTGTTATGCCATCCCTTTATTAAAGCAGAAAGAGCGTGTCCCCTCAAGTGCGATAAAAAGGCCCAAATTTTATAAAATTATAATGTCAATAAAATTTTTTAGTCCAGTAATAAATCTAACAAGAATTTATAAAAATTTATAAATTTTACTCTCAATTTTATAATTATAATGCACTTTTAACTTATTATTCAAATTTTAACAAGGAACACAATTATTTATCTTTAATGTTAAGAAGTATTAAATCTAGTAATTTCAAGAATTTACAAATTCAACTTCTTATTTTATGATTTCACTGTGATGTATTTACAATTTGTTTTCCTAATTTTAATAAAGAAAACATAAATATCAAAAAATATTATGTCTAACAGTTCTAGAGATTGCAAATTGGATTCCTAATTTTATAATTTTATTGTAATGAATTTATAATTTGTTTTTCATATTTTAACAGGAAGCACAAATGTTTAAATTTAATGTTGAAAAATATTAAGTCTTTATTTATACTTCACCTATTGCCTAATTATCAATAAAAAAAATAGATCTTCCATTTTTCTATTGCCTATTATTTATTTTTCAACCATATTAAAATTTTAAAAATAAGTTGCAAATGCATCACAACAAAGTTACAGAATTGAGAGTTAAATTTGCAAATTTATGGAAATGTTAGACTTATTACTGCTAAAGGACCAAATGACTTTGTTAGCATTCTAAAATTGGTTGAGACTTAATTTAAATTAATTTGTCTCCTTAGGACTTATTTATCCCCCTAATAAAAAAGCAATTAAAAACATAAAATGAAAAACAAAACCAGCTTTACTATATTGCAGCCAGGAGAATCTCATTGTAAGCCCATGGAACCAACATATTTTTATAGGTCTAAAATTTTCTATTGGAATTAAGTTTTTTTTTTTATGAAAACATGGAATTATTCTTTTGTGAAATACACAATAGAATATCCATAAATGATATTCAATTTCCATTTATTAACAATAAAAAGTCCATTCACTTTACATAGTTCATGTTATTTATACTTGTTGAAGTAGAGGAAATGTACTAGTAATTTCACATAGTTCACGTCGTTTATATATAGTTAAGGCGAAAACTTTTTACAAGTAATTACCCAGAGGAAATTTATAACAAAATCTCCGTACATAATATTTAAATTTCATTTATTTATAACAAAACTTTTATTTATTTCATATATTTTATGTAGTTTATATTTGTTGGAGGAGAAAAAAATTATAAATTATCTAAACAAAATTTATAATAGAACGTGCTTCTTATTGATGATTTTCTTCTTAATGAAGTTATGGTTGTCTTTTTAGTTGTGGTTGTACTTTTTTTCACCTCTGTGTCGTTTGTGTTTCTCTAATTGGCCCTAATAAAGTTTTCTTCTTGCCTAAGTAAAAAAAGAAAAAAAAATCACATGTTGAGTAAGGCTATATTATTTTATTTCATATCTCTTCTTTACTTCCGTTCTTCTTTAAAAAAAAAAAAAATCACCAACATACTCGTACATGATTACGTGTAACTGACTTTACAAGATAATCATTTTGTTCCTTTCTTTTTAACTGGCCAAGTCCCATTCACTTGAATGAAAAATAATGAACCATATAGAAAAATATTGATGTAATATTAAAGAAAATTGCATGTTCCCATACAAAAATTGATGATTCTCTGCAACGTACATCAACATGATCCTATCCTATTTTATTATTCATTACTCGAAGAGCAATAAGCATATATATATATATATAAGAGACAAATTATTGATATCAATTAAAACAATTTATAGTCTGATCGCTCTTCTTAAAATTTGATGTCAAGAGGGTCTAATATCTATAACAAGCAAATTGTCAAATGAAGAGTATAATGATGAGCTGTTGAATCTCAAACTAGGGTTTGATTATGACGATGATGATGAGAATGATAGTGAGGATGAGAAGAGTAAGGAGGAAAGGAAGAGGAAGAGGAAGAAATAGATGGAGAGAATTGTTAAGCCTAGTGACTATGAAGATGAGGATGATGAATCAAATGTGATAGTCTAGGCACAAGAAATCAGTGGCAAAGTGATGAAGATGAGGAAGATGACTACCTATATGGAAATAGTAGATTAAAATTATCCCAGCATACATGGATACCAATTTCAAAAGTATATTGAATTAATCTCATGCCTTCTTGTAGTTAAACATGCTAGCACAAATACTAATTTTTGCGACGGTTCAATTTGCATTTTCGCGACAGTAGACAAGACGTAGTGAAAAAATATGTATAGTAGTAATGACGACAGTTCTATCGCACAACAATAGCCATAATTGAGTGTTTTTGTTTAAAAAAAAATTATACAATAGTAGCCCTTGATTTTGGATATTTTCATACAGAAGCAAAGACGTGAACCTGACAATGAATGAGACAGATCAATATATAAAACATGTTCATTCTAAAATAACTAAAACGTGATATATTTACCCCTAATGTTAAATACTCTAATTTTGATTATTAAAAATGATAATTAGGAATTAAGTTTGACCAAAGTCTTTGTAGAATCAAACCGGATATTGAATCAAAAAAGCTAACAGTTCACAGTTCGCATAGTTCAACTGGGTTGGACTAATGGTCAAATCGATAACATAATAATTAAATTAAAAAATTATATATGTATATCATAATTTAAATATAAGCAATAAATATGAAATTGTTACTTAACTTAAAAATAAAATCAAACATTTTAAGTCTATCGTGACTTAACAAGCTGCATGATATAATATAACATCAAATGATTGAAAAAATGAGTCATTTTCTAAAAAATTGATTAAAAAAAAAGAAAAAGGGTCATTTTTTGAGCCATTCAATTTTTAAGAACTGGATTCAATTCCCAACTTGATCCTAGTTCTCAATCCAAAAGACAGTCCAACCGTTCAGTCCGATCTAGTTTTTAAATTATAGCTAAAAATGATGCATATCATACTAAGTGGATCCAAGTTAAGATGTATTTTTGCTACACTTTAATTACTTTAGGGATGAAGTTGCCATGACACAAATAGCTTATGACATTGAAGGCTTCTCAGAGAATAATTCAATAGCAAAAATGCACTTTAACTTCAATTCACTTGGCATAAAGGTTATATTTTTTTGTCAAATTTAAGTCCTAGTCAACATTTTTAATGGTTAACATTGGAGTATTTAATATTAGGAGCAAATATATATGCTATGTTTTAATTTCTTTAAGGATAAAAGTGCTACAATAAATATTTTAAAACACTGAGTGTTTTTTGAAAAATAATTCAAGGATAAAAATGTACCATTAAATCTTGAAGGTCTCTTTTTCTTTAAAGAAAATTCCTAAATATATCTTATGAATTATAAGAATCAGAATGCAAGTGCCCCTAATTTTTTTCGGTATAAACCATCCGGTATCCTGGGATATCCTGGGTTCATTGCCCGCACCAGACTAATCCGGACCTCTCGCGAGGAGACCTTACAGTGGTAGCGAGGTACCGATAGGACAACCTCTTTGAGGTCGCATTAATTATCGCGTTTGTTACTCCACAGGGTTCAAACCCTCGTCTTGAGGAATGTTGGTAGTAACCCTTGCCAACTCTACCAAGTGCCCATTGGTAAGTGCCCCTAATTAAAGAAAAGCCTTTCCTGTCACTGGCTTTAAAGTTTTGTGATGCGATAGTGGCCCAATAATTTTGCCTAAATTATATGCCTCCTTTCTCATTTTGAAATCGTGTGATTTACTCTAAAAACGATTCACTCATTTCTATAACTAAAATCATATATCTATGAATATTTTCCTCCATCGGATCTTGTATCGCCTGATAACTTTCAGAGATGATAGTTATAAAGAGAGCGTGCGCACATGCTTTTTGAGTCCACAAATCCTCATAATATGTCTACGAAGCTATCCAAAATATAAACCAACAGAAGAAGATAGCCCAATATTACATCACAGCTAGGAAGAACTTAGAGAGGATCATATAAGTAGGTACCTTATACACTCCACTAAATTAGTTTTTTGGAAAGAGAGTAATTGGCTCATGACAAAATGGTATTAAAGCCGAACTTAGGTTTGTCTAGTCGTAGACCTTTTAACCGACGAGTCACTCATGATGAGGGTGTCATGAATTGGCCTATGGAGGGACTTGGGGAGGGTTATGTGCATGTATAAGCTAGTGTGTTGCACACTCTACTGAATTGCCTTTTTGGGAAAAGAATGATGATCCTGTGACATCAAGCCCACACTAGTAGATTTCACAATATAATAAAATAAAATTAGGACCTAACTATGATATATGTGAAATATTAAATTTATAATTTCAAATAAATACACAATTACATCAAAGTGGATGGCCTAAGAATGCTCCCATTATCCAAAAAGCAATACTTTCCCTCAATAACAGCAAAAAGCACAGGATCAGCTACAATATCTGAGACCAAAGAAAGTTTTCGATGAGTAACATTCCAATTGAGTTTATAAATTATACAAAAAATAAAAATATGAAGATAGTAACTAATAACTTAGTTTGAACAACTCAAGGGAGTGATGAAACACTTACTTTAACTAACAATAAATGAAGAGTTTACTTATTAGTATAATCGTGAAACCAACAACAATATTAGAACAAATTAAGTTTATCAAAATTTTTATGTTCATGATATATGTAAAATTTCAAGTAATGGTGCAATTTAAAAATTCCTTTAAAGAAATTGATATAAAAATGATAATTTTTTTATCGAATTTAGTATGGCTTTATTAAAACAAATAACAAGCGTGGACACATAGTTCATGAGGGTAACTAACCAATCAAGAGCAACTAAAACCCCAAAACAAGCGTTGTAAGAGCCATAAATCAACCACGACAAGAGCCATAAATCAAGCGCAAGTATGAGGCCCACGAAAAACAAGTGTGTGTACAATAAATCACCATCCCTTCGATTCATGTGTGTTGGCCTTCGCATGGGGCTACCACCTCCTGCTTAAGCACCTCACTAGCTTGGTGTATCATAACGTGCTAAGGGTTAACAGAATTGCCATTAACAATCAGCATTTTGAACTCAATTCCCTTAATAAAAATCCAGCGTGCATAAGGCAAGAAAGCAACTTTAAA
The DNA here is from genome assembly GCF_029017545.1 of Prosopis cineraria. Taxonomy (NCBI): domain Eukaryota; kingdom Viridiplantae; phylum Streptophyta; class Magnoliopsida; order Fabales; family Fabaceae; genus Prosopis; species Prosopis cineraria. The sequence goes on from NW_026555496.1 coordinate 52,364, forward strand.
GTTTTCATCTTCCATCACCCTATTCAACTATTATTTCCCATTGCCCAACTTCATTTTCATATCAAACATGACATTAAATAATCAAATTGCATTAACATAAATTATTGGTAAAAATCAAGACATAATCATTAATAAAACAATTATTGTAAAAATTTTAATTGAAAAAGATATTAACACAATATAAGAAAATAATATTAAAATTTAAATAAAGAAATTTTTATAAATACACTACTAAAAATTTATTTGGAACATTGCTCACTTACTTGAGAATTTTTCAAGAATATTAAAGCTTGTTTTTCTTAACTTTTTTTCACTTTAATTTTAATAATGCTCTTAATTTTCTGACAAATAAATCATAATTTTAAAATTATTTATCAAGTAATTTTTCAAGCATTTAGTAAGCATTTAAATTCAATCCAAATAATATTAAAGATAATATTTTAATCAATTATGTTTCAAATATACTTCAGTTAATTAAGCATTTACCAACCCTCAATTCATCCTCATATCTTCCTGTAGCTCATTTTTAACCATAAGTCATAGTAACTCATATTAACAATTCTCATGCTTCTTTTAAATTTAACAACACATCATACATGCATCCTGTGAATTACTTTCTCTTATTTTGATATTTTAAAACTCCAAAACTTACATGTACTCCTTTGAGTAATATTTATAATTTCTCTAGGTTCTACTATAAAAATTTAATAATCTCATTTCCACCAATAAACCTTTCAAGCATATTTATAAGTACTATGAGAACATTCATGATTAAATAAATCATAAGAGAATCATCCAAACAATTCAACCATTTTCAACATTTAATCTCTTCATTAATCTTTAGCTCAGCATTTATAAAATAGCATACAATATTATTCAAAACAGTATTTAATTCCTTAAATTTTGAAGGAGGAGAAGGAAAAAAATTTGAGACGGTGTGTGCGTTTGACAAGAAAAGGAAAGAATAAAAATCTAAACATTAGGAAATTGCAAAAAGGAAACCAACTATTAGCATAAGTTCTACTAATTCACCACTCTTCATTTTTCATAAAACTAATTTAAATAAACTACAAATTGGGAGAAATTTTTTTTATTAATTTAAAATTTAGGATCATTACATAATAAGGAATAAAAACATGATTATGTGCTTGTTACCTTTAAGGGGTTACTCGAGGCAAGAAATTTGTCTCTTTGTGATGAAGCTACGCTTGGTGGAATTATATGTGACTCTTGTATATGTGGTTACGAATGTGATGAGCTTTAATTGAGTAAGTCTTGAGTTGGTAATCATGAAATTTTTAGCTTTAAAATTGGGTGTGATGCTTTATCAAGAAATACACGCAACTTCTTGAGTTACAGAAAATGAGTATATTTATGCTTATACAATTATGTGTGATAATGGAAAGTATGAATGTGTTGGGCATACATCGAGTGAACTTGCATAATCATGGATGGGCAGGAGTTCGCCCTAGTGTTAATGGAAGATATCATTGGAAAATTCACGTGATGTGGCTTTCATTAAGTTTACACACAATGTTTAACATATTTATTAATATGTGTGCTTAGTATTCTCATCAACCTTTCAAGTATAACATGGGTCGGGCATGATAATTAGTATCACCAATCTCTATGAGAGTCCATGGTTCGAGAGTGAGTGTGAAAGCTTTTGGGTAAGTAACCCTTCATAACCCTTCATAATTGAAGAGCAGGACTAGCCCAATCACATAGGTTAAATCTATATAAGTTAATAGCTTATGAATTCAGATATAAGAAGTGATATAAGGTGATTGTATATGATAATATAGATTATGACTTACTGATGCATTGTGATTAATTTGTAGATTGTCTTGTGTAATAATTATGCTTATTTATTGTGAATGCCACATTTTTATACATTTTGATTAAATTGCTTTGTTATTGAAATTGCAAAATATCTTTTTGTTTGTTATTATCTTTCCGATAGATGGTATGGCTAAGGGAAAGGGGACATTGCTAGAGCGAGAAACTAGAGCTTGCCAATGTAAAGTCTCTAGTTAAATTATGTATAAATAGATCACATATTTGCTAACATTAGGGGTTATTATATATTTTTTTTGGATTATTTATCATCTTCATCAAGCCGTTATTGTTAAATTAGGGTATTTTTGATTGTGGTCCTATATGTTTTTGGAAAAACGGTGCAAATGTGAGCACATGGGCGGATCCTTAAGTTGATAGTATGCGATGTGCATGATTTTACAAGTTGTAATTTATGCATGTGGAGGGTGTTTAACGCTTAAGAGGAGAGAAACTTAATTTTGATGCTTTTGGCACAGGTGCTTGTTCGGTGCAAAGTATTCCAAAATCCTCATCTAATACAAGAATGTGATAAAACAAGAGTCATTAGATAGATCTTTTAATTATCTACATGCAAACATTTGGATCATCTTAATCAAAACTTCGAGCAATTAATTTGGTGCTTCAAAAATTTAATTTCCTAATGCCATAATTGTGCTGTTTTTGGGTGTATGCCACAACGGATTGCCTTGTTTATCGTGACAGATTGTTTCGCAATGGATTGGCTGTGGCAAATCATGATATTGGTTGAGATAAGTGGCCTTTGTATCATAAGTCGTGATAAATCTGCTTTTAACAGTTGTAGGTGTGTGTAGGTTTTGTCCTATTGAGTTTTTTCTAAGAAATTTTTCAATGAGACAATTTTATTAAGCGTTTAAAAATATTATGTACTCTTTTTTTTATTAAGTTTTTATTTCATTGAATTTTTTTCTAATAAGATTTTAATAAAATATAATATTTATTATAAATGTTTAATATAATATTTATTATGAACGTCCAATGCGAGCATTATTAATATTAAGGTTAATCCTTAATTTTGTTTTTAAACTATTTTTTTTAGGATACTGACTATCTTAAACTCCACTTTCGTTCATTCTTTTGCTTTAAACTTAAAAAATTGGTTCAATTCATCGCTTACCGTTAATTAACGTACACGGTTAAATATTTTCTATTTGACTAGAATGTCCACATTGTCCCTCCACGTCCTCTTTACCTCCACCAAAACCACCACTTCCCCTCCCTCCACCTCATCACTTCCTCGCAACAGCAAAGGGGGGGAAAAAAAGAAAAGAAAAAAGAAACAAACCAATTTTCACCAATTCATCATCCCCAGAAGGTGCAATGGCTGAAGGCATCCGAGCTTCCGCTTCTCTGGTTATCGTCTCTGTCCCTTCCAATTCCTCCAGCGGCAGTCATCGTCGTGTCTCTGAAAAGGGTTGTGATTGGAATTTTTTATGGGTTTTTCTGATTTTTTTCTGCTGTTACAACTGTTGTTGTTTTTTAATCGCTTTCATATTGTTGCTGTCCCTCTGTCAAGATTTGATTCTCCAATCTCTTCTTCGTCGTTGATATGTTTCAGTTGGGTTTAATTTTTGATTTTTTTAAAAAAAGAAGGATTTGATTTTTCTTCAATAAGTTGCCAGCGATTTGTTCTTTCTGGGATATTGACTTGTTCAGCTTGTTATGGGTTTGAAATTGCATTGTGATGTAGAAATGTGGCTATTGTGATGTAGAAGATTTCATCTTCGTGAAACAGAATCGGACAAGGCGCTGAGAAGCAGGGGGAGAGGGGGAGGCGAGAGAGAGAGAGAGAGAGTTTTTGGTTAAAAATAAATAATCTGACTCGTTTGCAAGGTGGATGATTTGAGTGACACGCAGGCGACAACTCTACAATTTTATGTTTAAAAAAAAGTTAAAATATATTTTTAATTCTTTAATTTTATATAAGATTTCATTTGATTTTTTTTAATTTTATAAAGTATTTTTTTAATTCTTTAACTATAATACTGTTATTTTTAAATGATTTTGTATCAATCATTTTTATTTTAAAAAATTAAATTTAATATGTCAATATTTTAAAATGTTTTATTAATATTTGGAAGTTTAATGTGAAAATTTATTAGGATGGAACTAACAATATTAGGATTATATGATTAAGAGGACATTTTATAAAATTAACAGACTTAAATGAATCTTTATATAAAATTAAAGGATTAAATGTATTCTTTGATTAAAAAAAAAACTAACTATCAAACTTAACTGGAATTGATGGCAGGGTAAGAGTGATCCATTTTATAACTTTTAAGGTGTATTTGATTTGAGAGGAAAGGATGGAAGAGAGGGAAGGAAAAGGTTTTAATGTTACCTTATTTGATTTTGTTGGAGGGGAGCAGAGGGGAAGGGTTTTTAATGATTTTTTGTTTAGTTTAGGAGAGGAGGGAAGGTAATAACAAATTTATTATTATATCCCAATATATTAGTTTAAAATTTTTTATTTGTTTCTTGTAGAAAATAATTTTACACATTAATTTAAATTGCATGATTTTTAAAAATTTATTCTCATCCTATCATATTGTTAATATGTGAATAAAAAAATTAAACCAATAATTATAATGATTACATTTTTTTATAAAAAATAAATAACTCCCTTAAATATATAATAAAATATGATGAACTGTAATTTTTTAAAAAAATTCCAATGAAATCAGTTGAGATCTGAGAGTGAAACATAATCTAATATAAAAAAGAGTTTTTTTTTAATTATGAGTGTACTTATAATATTAAAAAATTAGCTCCCCTCCAAAAAAACTTCAATTTAAAGGGGAGCAATATAAGGGGAGGAGAGGGGAGATCCCTTCCAAAATCGAGAAGCCCCCAACCAAATACATGTCAAGAGAAAGAATAGACTAAAATTGAGTTTTAAACACTGGATATTTGTGAGAGAAAACTTTAAAAATAAAAATGATCATTAACCCTAAATATTATATTGTGGATATTCACAACTTATATTCTCTTCATTTCTATATATAAAAGAAAATAAATGTATCATATTTTAATAAAATCAATTAATTATAATAATTACATTTGAAAATAAAAAATTATACCAAAATATCCATGTATTTAATCTAAATAAAAATGCACTAATTGTTTTTCATGAATGAAAATAATGAGTTTATAAGGGATAATTTAAAAATTTTGTAATAAATGAATGGTTTACCTTAGGAATGGTTTATGGAAAAAAAAAGTGATACTTTCTCTTATATATAAAAATGGAGGAAGTATCTTAAGATTTCTTTATCCTTAATGTCCTAACGAATAATTTAAAGTGAATTTTTTAGAGTAATTAATACCTTATATCTTTAGAAGATTTATATAATATACCATTATATATCTCTTCATTTTTTTATAGAATAAAATTTTAATAGTTAGATCCCTACAAATAGAGCCATCTCTAAAGCAAAACTATTTAAGAGAATAACAAATTATCTTCCATTATTTTCTCCTCCATTTTTGGCTTGTTATTGTCTTGTTTATCTTTGCTTTTTATATTAGTTACTCTTCTCAAATTATAATAAAAATCATAATTAATTAATTATGATTTACGAACACAAATAAAAATTATTAAAAAATAAATCTAAAATTATTTAATATTTTATATTTTATATTAAGTAAAATTTATAAAAAATATCTTATATCATAGTTTAAAAGGAGGGAGTATATTTTATAACATAACCCCTACTAAAAGTGACTTTTGTTTTGACCGAACATAATAAAGTGAGTTGAATTCCACCCTTATTTATCAGTCAAAGAAATTTTTTGGTTGAATTAAAGATTTGTTCCTTTCAAAGAAAAGTCCTTTTTGGGGCACGTCCCGACAGCAATGTAGAAGCTGGCGTCTCTTCTCTTGCGTGACATAACTGGAAGTCGATTCAGGAATCAAGATCATAAGTTCCGAATCAAAGTAGTTTCCGTGTAATTCTCTTTCTGTTTGTCACTTCGATATGGATATTTCGCTTACCTCTTCGCTCTCTGAAATGTCTTCATTTTTTCCATCTTCACCTTCCACTTCATTTTCCCCTCAACTTTCCCTCGAACCAAAATCTTTAAAATCATCGCGTTTTCCTCCGAATTTGCGTTGCCGATCTGAAATCTTTCTTACGAAGCCCTTGCTTTCCCGCCATACGCATGTTGTGATAAGAGCTTCCCAGAGTTCAAAGCAAGCACGTAATGACGGGTTTGTGCTGGAAGACGTTCCCCACTTGACGCATTTCCTTCCAGATTTACAGGTGCTGATTTGTTTGCATTAGTTTTCATTAAACTTCTTGTTTTAACTCATCTAGATTATTCTAGGTTGTGATACTATATTATTGATTATTGATATTATTGTTGTGCATAACAAGCGAAGTTCGCTTGGGTCTGAATTTAAAAGGATAAATCATGGTTTGTCAGCTGAAAACACAAATGCACAATATATACGCATTCAAAACGAAATACTCTGATATGCTATTTTTACTTTTTAGTTTCATTTTTAAAAGTTCGTCTATTCTATACATTTGGGTCATCTCCTTCCGGCTTATTAGTGAGAAAGGAAGCATTTTTAGCAACTCTAATTTAATGAAGGAATGTGTGTGAAAAAAGAAGAAGAGCCTCTGAGGAGATGGAAAGACACAGATCGACTTGGAAATTCAACATGATTGTAATGAGATAAGCCCATTAAAGCTAAAGGACTTTCTGTTCTCTCAGTAATATGTACAGTGAGCGATGTTTTCATTTCTATTACAAACTAATCTTTACAATTGTCTTAATCACACTTATGCCGTTATACCCTGTAAATATATTAAGAGAGAATTCGATTGATGTAGCCCTCCTCTGTTTAAAATTCATATCAACTATTAGAAGCCTAAGATAATGATATTTGAATAGATTGATGAGCAGAAAATGAATCAAGATCGAGAAAAATAACATGCTCCAATATAATTGAGGTCAATAACTTATATGCAAAGACAATAAAAACGATATTACTAATTATAAACCCTAGTTTCCAAATTGGAAACTCTATTTAAAAGAGCTCTCTTATCTTTCCAAATTTTCTCCATTGAGCTGATTCATTATGCTTATTTCATTACTTCCTCCATTGCAGTCATTTCCAAATCCATTGCAGAAGAGCCGAGCTTATGCAATTGTCAAGTTAGTTCACTTATTTTCATTTTTTTATGACATAATTTATGATTTTTCTTTGTAATTTTAAGATTTTATCTGATGGCTTTTTCTAGTACCCAAAAACATTTTGTTTCTTATTGTCTTAAACTGAAAGCCTTTTGTCCTTGTTTTGTTTGGATTATTAGGAACACTTTTGTGTGCCCTGAAGATGTGGTTGCACAAAATGTAAGTGACAGAGTGTTTCGTTTCCCTTTATATGAATGTTTTTTCTTTTTTAAAAATGGTTGATGACCCTTGCTTTATGTACATTTTCTTTCAATACCCTCTCTAGATTGTGGTTCAGAAAGACAGCCCCAGAGGAGTTCATTTTCGGCGTGCAGGGCCTCGAGAAAAGGTATAAATGCATGTTATATGTGCCCATTTTTTATCTTCAGAAGTTAATGATGGTGCATTGTAATGCTAGGTTTACTTTAAGCCAGAAGAAGTTCGAGCTTGCATAGTTACTTGTGGAGGATTATGCCCCGGAATCAATACAGTGATCAGGGAAATTGTTTGTGGCTTGAACTACATGTACGGTGTTGAGGATATACTAGGAATTGAGGTGATTTCGTTGAAACCTATGTCTCACTTCCTCAATGTTCTTTGCTTTTGCTAAGTGAACAGTTGATTGTCACTTGTTGTTCAAAGTCATAATTATTTCCTAATGCTGGTATAATATGGTCCAATATCCAGATTTAATGAGGGATAAATTGAGGATTAATTATAATGGACGAGATCTGGTATGGTCAATAGCTGGCCAAAATCTCATTAATTCCCATGCAATGGACTAATGCTAATATATCTCCTTTTATTTTTTTTCCTCAATATTTTCCTTTCCTTCTTCTCATAGTTATTGGGCATTTGATGTCCTCAATCTTCGCACTTCAATCCTGCTTTCTTATTTCTTCAGGAAACACAAATTTATATGCTTTTAGTTGTTTGAGGGCATATTTATACTGTTTTTTGTATTTGCACTTCAGTTTGCGTGACTATAATGCTGCTGAATACAATTCAGGGAGGATATAGAGGATTTTATTCCAAAATACATTGAAATTATCAACTAAAGTTGTTGACAATATCCATAAACGTGGTGGCACTTTTCTTCGCACATCTCGAGGAGGGCATGATACCCACAAGATAGTTGATAACATTCAGGACAGGGGAATAAATCAGGTGGTTGTTTGTTCATCTGTCTTGATTGTCTTGATAGCTTTACTCACCCCCCCCCCTGGGGGCCAAACCTTGATGGCTGAACTGATTTTTGTATGTAAGGTATACATAATTGGAGGTGACGGTACCCAGAGAGGAGCTGCAGTCATATATGAGGTAACTGTTTCGTGCCACATGATGAAACTTCTTGCCTTGAACTTAAAGTCTTTAACTTCTTATTCATTTAGTTCTATTGGATGAAGTAATATGGGCTTACTGTTATGAAGGAAGTTAAAAAACGTGGCCTTCAAGTTGCTGTGGCTGGGATTCCGAAGACAATTGATAATGATATTGCTGTAAGTGAAGCTAACTATAAATCCTTAGTTTTTTTCAATAACTATTATTATTATTTTTGCAGATGAAAAAATTTGAATTCATAGTTACATATTATAATTCGGTCATTATCCTCATTTCTGAACTGTAGCTATTCTTTTGCAGCTGAAAATCATGCATATAACGATTTATATATTTGATGACTTTCTTGAACTCTGTAAATTAGACCATGACAAAGTACTTTTTTTTAGGCTGACTTGATACATTTGAGTTTTCTGTAAACTTTGAAGATGTTTCATTATCTTTTTCTTCTCTATATCAGTAGATTTTTTTTTTTTTTTTTTGGTTAAACTGCAATTTGCTTATTATTATTTTTTTTTTTTTGGCCATTTTGCAATGCTGATTTGTGCTTTACGATTATGGAAGATTTCTCAGTATCCTGGAACTTTTGAAGAAGCCATGTCATCAAATATAAATTATTATGTTAAATTTGAAACATTTGCCTCCATTAGAATTTTGCAGTAGTCTTTTCCATTGTGGTTTTAATGCCATCGGAATCTTCATAACATCAGGCTGTGATCATCGTACAAATTTCCCTCTTTGTGGATGTGTGTTTGTACAAAATCCTTTCAAAATTGTCACATATGCCAAGATATGACAAATGTCCTTGCAATTATTGGCTTTCTAATTTGCATGATTCTCCCATTGAAAATTTCTTTACTGTGTACAATTTCTTTCAAGGACTTTTTTCTCCAAATTTGTCATAATATGTTCATTTTATTTTACTGATATTTTGATTTTATAGTATCACTTTTTGTAGGACCTTCAACAGCTTTTATAAGACATTTTTATTACATCTCCAGGACATCCAAATTTTCTCGTAGTCTTCTAGACAACATAGTCAAATGAAAGGTCTCAGTTAAATAGAGACATAGCTTTGCTAATAATCCAAAAGAGGTTGATTAAGTGTAGCAAGAGCATGCAAAATTCAAGGTTTCTTACTGTAGCCTTTTTGGCAGCAGAAATATTTTTTCTTCATCAGAGCATCCCGTTGTTCTATCAAAGCATTCGAGGGGTTAAGTTGATTCTTATAAATATTTTGATGGTCTTACCAATCAGTGTACTGTAGTTTTCTCCAGAAAAGAAGCTTCTTCTTCTTCTTTTGGGACAGGGAAAAACATAAGGTTGCCCTCTATTACATGCACTATAAAGACTATGAATCATGTAATACAAGCCATGTGGGACTCCTGAATATATTGTTAACTTCTATATTTATACTTAATTCTGATGGTTATAGTGACTTAATACAAAACAGTACCTATAAGTACAACAAATATAGCAATCATATATAGCTACATATGTTCAGCTAAAATGCACACAAGGATTAGCATTTTGTACTTTATGGTCAATGATTTTTTTCCCTGAGAGAAGAATCCGTGATATTTGCTATTGATATTTTTCTTGTTTGGCTTCAGGTGATAGACAAATCTTTTGGATTTGATACTGCTGTTGAAGAAGCTCAAAGAGCCATTAATGCGGCACATGTGGAGGTTGAAAGTGTTGAAAATGGAGTTGGAATTGTTAAACTAATGGGCAGATACAGTGGTATTAGCACTTAGGAGATGCTCTACTTTGTATTTTTTATTTCTCTGTTTTTTTTAATCTCTAAGTCTCAAAAGTATTTAAATTTAAAATGCAGAATGCGAGATTTATATGATGCATGATGCATTAGTATTAGATCTGTGAGCATCTTGTTTCTTTTTCAGCAATATGCTTTACAACCTTCCATCTGCAGGTTTCATTGCTATGCATGCAACTTTGGCAAGCCGAGATGTGGTAAGTCTACTACCCAGTCTCACATATGCTCGATCAATGTCATAAAAGTTTACAAGTTGGTTTTATTGTCTTTGTAAAATTTTAATTTCATGTGGTAAATAAATTGGATAGATCATGTTATTAGTTCTAGTGCAGGATCTTTTTAGTAAAAACAAGAAATTTAGCTGTTGACCTTTTCAGTTAAAACTGAGTAACAGTTAGAACTTAAGGGTTGAAGATTTGTCTGTATGGCAGCTCTTTAGTGCTTGTTCCATGGTTATTTCAAGGGAATCTCTGTTTCTGATATGTGAAGAGTTGAATAGCTATCCTAACTAATTAGTTTCTTGGGATTTTGATGCAACTTTCACAAACATTACCAAATGCACTAGTTGATGATTAATATAAGATTTAAGAGTGAAGGCTGTTAATCCCTAAGGAAAAGTGCCACCCATATTCTAAGGGATTTTTAATTTGTTAGCAGCTACTTTGTCTACAGTTCTGCACTGAGTTACAATATTATCCTAGGTGATCTTAGTTACTAGGAATTGATATCACAAATGAAAATGACTCAACGTAAACCAATAGGCTTAAAATCTAATGCCCTCCCTTCCTCTTAAAAATTAAAATGTATATGCTTATAATCTTTGCAAAATTAGAAAACTCACCCTTTAGGCATGGATTCTTTCGAGATCAGCAAAGATAATTGATAGTAAATAATCAATATTCTTCTTAAAGGTGGTTCTCTGTGGGTAATGCAAGTTTAGAGAATGATGCTTTTCTTTTTCCTTCTCACTTTCATTCTGTGTTTTTTTAATCTTTCTACTTCGCCTTCTCTTTCCTTTGTAGTTTTCTTTGGGGGATGTCTCATCTTCCCACTGCCTTTTCGTTCTTAAGAGTCAGCATATCTCATCTTGGACTTTAAATTGCTCCCCTATCAAAATTAGTGAAAGAAAAGAAAATCAACAAAAAGAAAACAACTGATCATGTGTCAGCTGTAACAGGATTGCTGCTTGATTCCAGAGTCCCCATTTTATTTAGAAGGAAAGGGTGGTCTTTTTGACTTTCTTGAAGAGAGGCTAAAAGAAAATGGACATTTAGTTATTGTGATGGCAGAAGGTGCTGGCCAGGAATATGTTTCTGCTGAAGTGCATGTATTGGCTGATAAGGATGCGTCGGGAAACAAACTACTACTTGATGTTGGCCCATGGCTATCCCAAAAGATCAAGGTATTGTGTGTTATCTCTACATGCTGTTTTGGCATTCGTTGTGCTCCTCTTATATATATTTTTTTAACAGAAATGTATGGTAACTTCCATCATAGAGGACTAGAGAGTGGGTCAGATTGGTGATTTCTTTGGGAGTCAATTCCACAATTTTAACAATTATGATTATGATCTTAGTGTAAGATTAACTCCTAAGAAATTCTTCTATCTGATTCAATTGTTAAGTTTATTCTGATGGGAATTGTAATCTTTTTGGTAGATGGATTCTGTAACCTCAAAAATAGCAACTGTAAACAGAAAAAAAAAACAGTTTTTGTTATCCATTATCCAATGAAAGAATTATCTTATTAGTTCAATTTTTTCCCTTTAATTATGTTGCTGTTTGAGTGGTGCCCCAGTCCATTTGTTAACTCTCTGCATTCTCAAAAATTTTCCCATAATTTGGAATAACCTACACACGTAATAAATATTGATGAATTTGTTAGAGCTTGGACCTATTGTTTTTTCAACTAACTACTTCGCTTTGATTAAAGATTGTTTACTACAACTAAATGCAACAATTTCCATGTTAGATGAGCAGTTGCTTTTATTTCTCAAGAGGTGTGGTTATTTCTTCTACTTATTTTTGGTCACTAATCCAATTTCTTTTAATCCTCATGCTGTTTGTCGCAGGATTATTTCACAAACGTTAAGAAGATGGCTGTAAATATGAAATATATAGGTAAATTCATGATTTGCCCATGAATCTTTCCATTCTTACATTTTTATTCTTCTAGGAAGTTCTGGTTCTAATAACTATCATTTGCTAATAACAATTATTATTTTTGGACAAAACATGTATGCTTAAAACTTACTTTACATCAGGTTACCCAATCAATTAACTGCACATTATTTTTACACCTTACCAACCTAATTCCTAGCACTATTAACTTAACTTTTTCAACAGGAACAACAATAGCAACAAGTCTTACCCCACTAGGGGGGGTTGGCTGCATGGACCACACTTCACCATATTTCTCTATTAACTCAACTCTTGAAACCAAAAAGAAAATGAATGAAAACAAAAAAACCTTACACATCATTCTCATCTTCTCCTTCTATTACTATTGCAAAGTATTAAATCAGCCATAAAATTTACATTCCTTCTTCCTCCATGTCAACTTCCCCCAATTTGAAAATCAAAGACTTTACTATTCTGGCCGTCCCTTCAATACTTGCACCTGCCCGTAGATATCTGCATAGGAGATTGTAGAAAAATTGTGCTTATTACATTCATTTGCACGCTACAGTCATATGGCTGACTCTGACAAGATGACTACAAAAGTATTGAGAAAGACATGTAAAATAACTTCAGAGGTGCAAGAACATCCTCTCATATCCCTCCAAGCTTGTCTTCTGTGGGCATTAGCCACATTTTGAGAGGGGATGAAGCGAGCCCTTTTATTGTGACCCCAGCATAATCCGCTTTGGGTTCATTTCCTTCACGGTAGATATGGGTGCTTCTTTAGATTGTGTACTGTCAGGGAGGTAAAGATGACTATGAATTATTACCGTGACAATTATAGAAAGAAGGTGGATATGGAGACTTCCTTTGTTTTTTTAAAAGTAAATTTAGAGGTTAGTTTATCAACCTTTGGTGACTAAGTTAGTGTGGTGTAAATATAATGTACATATTAGTTAATTGGAGA